>NW_010420589.1:57222-57805 GCF_000710305.1 Buceros rhinoceros silvestris | reverse complement strand
GGCGGCCACAGGCGCACTGCGGAGGGCCAGGCTTGGAGGGGGAGCTCAGGGACAGCCAGAGACATGGTCAGTGTCTGTGTGTGCCCTCGCCCCTGTATTGGAGCAGGGTGGGGGGACCTGGTTCAGTGGACCCCAGATCTTGGTGGCCCTTGCAGACGATCATCTCGGCAAGGTGCAACCTCATGCTGAGCGTGAGCGGGAGGTCTCTGCTGCAGAAAGCTTCCCAAAGCCGTTTCCCCTCTGAGCATCTCCACCGGGAAGGCATTCCCTGGGGACCGATGCTGTCCTTCGCTCCTGGCACAGGCAGCCAGCGCGCAGCTCTCGCCGAAGGTGGTGGGTGCGGCCAGCGGTGCAGACGATCATCTCGGCAAGGTGCAACCTCATGCTGAGCGTGAGCGGGAGGTCTCTGCTGCAGAAAGCTTCCCAAAGCCGTTTCCCCTCTGAGCATCTCCACCGGGAAGGCATTCCCTGGGGACCGATGCTGTCCTTCGCTCCTGGCACAGGCAGCCAGCGCGCAGCTCTCGCCGAAGGTGGTGGGTGCGGCCAGCGGTGACACAGGCTCGCGGGACCCTTGGGGTTGCGC
>NW_010420589.1:55190-57185 GCF_000710305.1 Buceros rhinoceros silvestris | reverse complement strand
CGCAGCTCTCGCCGAAGGTGGTGGGTGCGGCCAGCGGTGACACAGGCTCGCGGTACCGTTGTGTTTGCGTCAGCAACACACTTGCTGTCACTGGTGGCACACGTGCCCTCGGGGCTGCTTGATCAGGTGCATGTTTGGGCTGTCCCCTTCCTGCTCGCAGGCGGGTGGCAGCAGGTGAGCGTGGAGGCGTGGGGACTCTGCCCGCTCTGAGGGGGCTCTGAGAGGAAGATGGAGGGATAATACTGTGTTTTGTTGCTGTCTGGTGGTCGCTTTTTAGGGGTGACAGGGCAGGCTGAAGACACCTTTGGTTTTGGCCAAGCTCTGCATGCCCCAGAACATGCATGTGGTTGGAGGGGCAGGAAAGGGGCCGTGGCCCCCGATACCTTTGCTGGGTTGGGATCAGTGTCACAGCCACCACCTGGGCTTCAGTGTCCTGCCACCAGTTGCTGGATGTGTGAGGCTGATATTGGAAGGGTTTGGAAGGGACTGGCCCCGGGTCCCGCGAATTTCTGCTCTCTCTTCTTGCTGGTGCCTCCCTAAATCTTTGTCCTGACACAGACAAGTGAAGAAAGGAGGGTGGAGCTGGTGCCGCATCCTGCACCTCCGTAAGCTCATCTCTAGGAGGGTCTCCAGCGAGGGTACCCTCAGGGAAAGGCCCAGCAGCTGGAGAACCCCAGTACTGTGTCAACGATTAAAAATAAAGGATTTATCTGAGCTGGGTGCTGCGAGGAGCTCCCTGAGGGGTAGCGGAGCTGGGGAGCCCAGGTGGGGCACAGCTGATGTGTGAGTTCGCAGAAGGTTTCATTCCACTCTTAATTAAGTGCTGCTGGATAATCAATAAGGGGGTGCTGGGCAGGCAGAGGTTTGTGCAGGCGTGGAGGGTTCCATCCTGCCGCTCACCCAGCGCATCGCTCTGTCCACCCTGGCTTGGGTGCTGAGTCCCGGCGTCCCGAAGGGAACCCAGCTGCGGGGCTGGAGGAGTTAAAGGCAGCGCTGGCAGTGTGGTAGCGGCTGACAAAGAGCAGTTTTGTGTGTGATGAGCATACGAGGCTCGGCAGAGGGAGGTGAGCTGCAGCATACCAATGACACCGGGCTCGCCGTGCCGTGCCTCAGCAGCATCCTCCCGGTGGCTAATCCCGCGGGTCCCTGCCTCCTGCCTGCAAAGGGATCTCTGGCATCTGGGAGCTGTGCAATACCTGCACCCAACTGGGTGTATTTTTGTGGAGGAATAAAGCAACTGGGTGTTTTCAGGATGATGGCTAGGGCTGGGTCCTGGCACATCTTCTCCCTGCAGCGGCAGGAGGAGGAATCCAGCGAGCAAACAGCCCGCATTGCCTTTCCACAGGCGCCCTGGAAAACACGAGCAGCTCACATCCTACCCTTTGTCTGCCTCTTAATTAAGGGGAGGTAATTGTACTAATTGGGGAGCTGGGAGGGGTGGGCGAGGAGGAAGCTGTGCCAATCAGATATGTGCTGGCATGCAGAGACACGTGCGTTTTGTCACGTGCAAGTCTGGCATTCGCAGCCAGCCCTGTGTGTCTGTCTGAGAGGGTTTTGCGACTGCCGGCGTCTTTTGTTGGGGAAGTGGGTCACGGCACCCCTGCCACCAGCACCTCCTGGCACAGCGAGGCTGAGGGGAGATGTCACAGCCTTCCTATCTTCCCTTTCCCCCTGGGATAAGGCTGGTGGCGGCTCCAAGAGGCGTGTACCCCACATGTCCTCTCAAACAGCATCTCTGAAGTGCTGCTTCCCACTTCTTAAGTTAGGATTTTTAATGGTTTTTCACAACAACAGCCCCGGTGAGGGATGGCATCGATGGTCCCCTCTTGGGCACTGCCCAGCCATGGGTGCTGCTGGATGGGGCTGACAGTTCCTGCCCGAGCCCTGGCTGCCTGAGGGTGCAGGGGCTCCTTGCGGTGGGTGCTGAGATGGTGGAATACACTGGGCTGTGCCACTGGCTGGCCCCCCCCGGGTGGCCCCCGGCCGGGGGGGCGG
>NW_010420589.1:13688-55124 GCF_000710305.1 Buceros rhinoceros silvestris | reverse complement strand
CCTCTCGTCCCCCCCCGCGGTGCCCGCGCGGCGCGTGGGCCCCCAGCCACTCCAGAGGAGCAGCTCCAGTGAGCTCGGTGCTGGTGGGCAGCCAGGGTCCAGCGGTGGCCAAGCAGCACCTCGTGCCCTGGTGAAAAGGGGTTGGCAAACGGCTGTGCCTGCCTGAATCTGCCCAAACCATGACCCACCTCGGCACCACAGTACTCCCCCGCAGGTCCACTGGTCCAGTCCCGTGTCTGGTGGCTGTGGGGTCCCTTCCTCCCCATGGTCACCAGGAGCTTCCTCCTGCCCTTCCTGGCAGCTGCCAGGTCTTGGGCAAGTCCACAGAAGCTGGATGTGCCGGTTGGAGCCTTTTCTCCTCCTGCATCACCCCATGGTGTGCTGCTTCCTTACAGATCTCCGACATCTACATCAGCGGCGAGTTGGGGGATATGTCGGCCAAGGAGAAGCTGCTTCTGTGGACACAGAAGGTGACAGCGGGTTACATCGGGGTGAAGTGCACCAACTTCTCCTCATGCTGGAGCGATGGGAAGATGTTCAACGCCCTCATCCACAGATACAGGTAGGAGCAGCGGAGAGCATCACTGGGGTGGGAGGAAGGGCTGAGGACTCCTGGAGGTGGTCTGGGGTGCTTGGAGATGTAGGTGAGGCTTGCAAGGAGCAATGTCTCTTTTATCTGGAAATCATCTCTTCTGCCAGGTAGCTGGGGGGTGGATGCTTGGAAAGAGCAACAAATACATCAGGTGGAAGGAAAAATATCTTGAATGAGGTTGGGGAGAGAGTGAAGAAAGAAAAGCTTTTAACTGGTGAGTGCTGCAGTGTGTTACATGTTAGTGCTGCCCTTTCCGCTCTCCGTGAATAGCAGCACTTACATCTGCACTTCCATCCAAGGATCTCGGAGCTCTCTCAAGCAGCAATTAAACCTCTCACAGTTCACAGCATAACCCCACCACCACCTTCCGCCTGCTCAGCCAGCCAGTGCTGGGGCCAGCAGGGACGGCTTCTGCCCTGGCTGCTGAGTCAAGGGCACTTGGCGTGGCCTTGAGAGCAACGGCTCTGTGAGGAAGCAGCTTCTGGTAGCTGGAAACAAGAGGTTTTCCTTCACAGCTTGAAGAGGATGAGCTGAGGAGGTGCTGCAGCCCAGGTCCCCTCGGAGAGCCACCAGCCTTGGGATAGAGGCTCAGACAAGCCCTCGGGACTCACCCGGGGCAGCGGTGCCTGTCCAGGATGCTCCACCCTGGGCACCTTGCATTGTTTGCTGATGTCGGGACTCTGGTGTGTGTCTTGCAGGCCAGATCTGGTGGACATGGAGAGGGTACAGATCCAGAGTAACCGAGAGAACCTGGAGCAGGCCTTCGAGATCGCGGAGCGGCTGGGGGTCACGCGGCTACTGGACGCCGAAGGTGGGCAGCCGGGGGAGGCGGCTGATGCGGGGAGATGCCGACCTCTCTGCCCGCTCCCATTCCTCACTGCCTTTCTGCTTCCCCCTTGTCAGATGTGGATGTCCCCTCTCCGGATGAGAAATCTGTGATAACTTACGTGTCTTCAATCTATGACGCCTTTCCCAAAGTCCCTGAGGGAGGAGAAGGGATCAGCGCTATCGTAAGCATCGCTGCGGGTTGGGAGGCTGGGACAGCAGTTTGGGAGGCAGCTGGTTGCTGTGGGAAGGGTTTGGAGGTTTGCTGTCCACCACAGAAGATGGCTGATGGGTGAAAGAGTCTGGGGGGAGGGAGGAGCTTCCCCATTAGCATGTCTGCCCTGTGAACTGCCAATGTGCCTGAAGGGTCACAGTGTTCCCCAGGCTCTGCGGGTTTTGAGCTGAGCTGGCTTCCAGGGAGCAGCTTGCAAGGAGGATCCTCCTCCTCCTCCTCCTTCCTGTACCTGGGATGGCATCACAGCAGAGACGTGCAGGGGAATGATCCACCCCATAGGTGTGAGGGTGGCACCTTGGGTCCCTCTGGGCTCTGCCTCTCCCAGGCAGAGACCTGCCTGGCAGCAGAGCTCTGCAAGGGCCCTCTCGCCCCGCAGGAGGTGGATTCGAGGTGGCTGGAGTACCAGAGCCGCGTGGAGACCCTCATCTCGTGGATCAAGCAGCACACGATACTCATGTCAGACAAATCCTTCCCCCAGAACCCTGTAGAGCTAAAGGTAAGGCCTGGACGAGGTCCATCTGCAGTGTCCCGTGTGCTCGGTGCCGAGAGTGGCACTGCCTGGGGTGGTTTCTGATGAGCCTTTCTCATCCCAGGCACTTTATAACCAGTACATACACTTCAAAGAAACCGAAATCCCAGCGAAAGAGCAGGAAAAAGGAAGGATAGAGGAGCTCTACAAACTGTTAGAGGTAAGTATCCTCGTGGGTACCCGGAGGCTTGTAGGTGGGAGTGTTGTGCTTTTTAGAAAGACCAAAGCGTGCTCAGTTCAGGTTTGTTTTGGAATGGAGAAGTGGAAATAACCCTCAGGGTACATGATGTAGCAAGCAGCACGCTGCAGGAGCAGAGGCCGAGCTGGTGCCTTCGAGCCCCACTCCCCTTGCTGTAATCTCTCTCCAACCAGCTGGAGGAGGAGGTAGGAAACGCCCTTCTGTTGATGTTTTCCCCAGGTATGGATTGAATTTGGACGCATCAAGTTGCCCCAGGGGTACCACCCCAACGACGTGGAGGAGGAGTGGGGCAAACTCATCATAGAGATGCTGGAGCGCGAGAAGCTCCTGCGGCCGGCAGTGGAGAGGTCGGTGCTCTGCTCACAGGAGGCAGAGTCCCCTGCGGGGCTGTCCCTTGCTCCCCTGGCTGCAGGGACGCCCCAAAGCCTCTCGCTTCATCTTCTTTCCCTCTGTCGTCGCAGGCTGGAATTGCTGCTACAAATCGCTAACAAAATCCAGAATGGTGCTCTGAGCTGTGAAGAAAAACTCACTCTCGCCAAGAACACGCTGCAGGCTGTGAGTGGGGGGTGTTATTTTTTCCATTCCTGTTTTTTTTTATTTATTTTTTTGTTTTCATGCCTCTTCTTTGATGCTCATCTCCTCCCCTCTCTTCAGTGTGGGTTTCCTCTGGACATCTTTCCTTTCCCTGCTGACACTGAATCTGTCCTAGGAGGGCTCTAGGGGGGTGATGGATACCTGGTGATTGGTGACAGAAGGACTTTGGGGACAGGGAGGCAGGGGAATGGCCTTGCCGTGCATCTGGCTGCCTCTGGGAATGCAGCTAGAGAGGCTGGATGGCTGCAGAGGAGCTGGCTTGGAGGAGAACTGCAGATCTGGCAAAGCGTGCTGTATAACGAGGATTAAAAATCCCCAGATCTGTTTTGGGGTTTTTTTTGTTGGTTTTTTTTTTGTCTAAAAGACTGGCAGAAAGGACTTGGTTGCAGACTGCAGCGGCCTTGGTAGGGAGCAAATTTCTAAAGAGGGGTGTTTAGTTCTGGGAGAAAGAGACGTTGAGGGTTGAGAGCTAAAGAAGGTTAAAGTCCAGCAAGAAATGAGCTGCCCATTTAACTGCCTGTGGTTACCAACTACAGGAGCCCAGCTCTCACCAGAAGCTTTCAGTTCCTCTGCTGGAGCGTTTTTAAAGGAGATGTCCTGGGTGTGGTGGAAGTGATGAACTCGTGTTCTGTTGCTCAAGTCAAGCTTGGGGCTCAAAGGATCTTTTTGGTGTTAAAAGTTGAAGCTAGGCTGCTGGTGTGATCCCTGGGCTGAGGGGACCCAGCTTTCAGGCACCTTTCTCTCGCTGCAGGACGCTGCTCACCTGGAGTCGGGCCAGCCCGTGCAGTACGAATCCGATGTGGTGATGTACCTGCAGGAGTGCGAGGGGCTCATCCGCCAGCTCCAGGTGGATGTGCAGATCCTTCGGGATGAGAATTACTACCAGCTGGAGGAGCTGGTGTTCAGGTGAGAGACACCGTGTCCAGGATGGTCTGTGGATGGAGAAATGCGGTCAGGGGCTGCTGCATGGGGCTTCTCTGCTGTGTTGTGGGCAGAGAGAGAGTGTGTGTACATCTCATGAGCACAAGTGCACCGGGGAGCGGCTGAGGGACCTGGAGGCATTCAGCCTGGAGAAAAGGAGGCTCAGGGGAGACCTCGCATGTGACAACTCCCTGACAAGAGTTTGGAGCAAGGGGTGATTGGTCTCTTCTCCCTAATACAAGTGACAGGACGAGAGGAAACAAGGGGAGGTTGAGGTTATCCCTGAGGAACCATTTCTTCCCCATTGGGGTTGTCCAGGCCTGGCCCAGGCTGCCCAGGGCAGTGGTGGAGTCCCCATTCCTGGAGGGGTTTCACAGACGTGTCGATGTGGTTCTGAGGGACAGGGGTAGTGCTGGGGGAGTGCTTGGACTTCATGAACTTAAAGGTCTCTTCCAACCAGAACGATTCCATGACCTTATATTCTTACCTACATTCTATATTCTTACCCTTGCCTGCTCCTCCAGGATCATGCGGCTGCAGGACGAGCTGGTAACACTGAGGCTGGAATGCACTAACCTCTACAGGAAAGGCCACTTCTCCACCCTGGAGCTGGTGCCCACTTCCACACTGAGCACATCTCACTTGAAGGGCGAGTCCCTGACAAAAGGGCTACACACCTCCTCTGCCTCCTGGTTCCGGAAGCCCATGACCAGGACGGAGCTGGTGGCCATCTCCTCTTCCGAAGATGAGGGCAGCCTCCGGTTCGTGTACGAGCTGCTGGCCTGGGTGGAGGAAATGCAGGTGAGTGCTGGCTCTCTGGGCCAGATTTCCTGCCTCTGCTCACACTGATGCAGGAAGCTGGTCTGGGCATCTTCCTGCCTTTATCTGTGAATAATTGCTTTGATGGGTCAAAGTTTCTGGATGCTTTTGCCTTGAGTCGGGTTTTCTCTCTTGATCCTGCTGCTCAGTGGGTATCAGAAGATCTTTTCAAAGCCTGAAACAAATCTGTACTGGTGCGGTCAGTCCTTTGGTGTTCCATGGGTGTGAAGCTTGTGTGGGCTGTCCCAGAAGTGTTTCAGTGCTGGAGCACTGGCTTAGGACCTTCTGCCAGGACTGGTGTGGTGTTTATTCCCTCTTGAGCGACCTCATGTCCTTTGGAGATACGCTCCTGCAAATAAGGAGTGCTGACCTCAACCTCTTGGCCTGTTTCAGATGAGACTGGAGCGGGCAGAGTGGGGGACTGACTTGCCGAGCGTGGAAGCCCAGCTGGAGACCCAGCGGCATGTCCACACCAGTGTGGAGGACCTGGGCTCCAGCGTAAAGGAGGCCAGGATGTACGAGGTATGGTGGCACGGGCTGGGTGACACAGTGTGTGGCACAGAGTGTGGGGAAGGTGAGGGCATTGGGATGGGTAATGGTACCTGGGATGGAGCTTCTGAAATAACGCTGGGCCGGTGCAAGAGGCTGCTACCCTGAGCCATCCTCTGTGCCTGCTCTTGCTCTCACAAAGCTGGGGAGAAATATTTGGAGATGGGGTTTGAAGGGATGCCGTCCTGTGTCAGGTAACAGGAGCATTTTTCATCCGTTAGGGTAAAATGTCTCAGAATTTCCGTGCCAGCTACACGGAGACGCTCGGCAAGCTGGAGACACAGTACTGCAAGTTGATGGTGAGTGGGCTTTGAGTGAGCTTCTAGAACTGCCCAGGGAGTGCGGGGTCCATCCCTGCCACCTTGCTCTGAGGCTGGGGAGGGGGGAAGAAACTTGTCACCTGCAGAACAGGGAAGAGGAGTCATGCTTTGTTGTGTTCAGGAAACCTCAAGCTTCCGGCTGAGACACCTCCAGAGCTTGCACGGGTTTGTGTCTCGGGCCACGGCTGAGCTGATTTGGCTGAATGAGAAGGAGGAGGAGGAACTAGCCTACGACTGGAGTGACAACAACCCCAACATTGCAGCCAAGAGAAACTACTTCTCGGTGAGTGAGCCCAGGGCAGGGCTGGTGGGGCGGGTGCTGATTCTGATCCGCTGTCAGACCTTCAGTTACCAACAGACCTGTCCCCAGAGGTGGATGTTCCCTCCAAGTCACTGAGTTTGTAGCTCAGGAGTGCAGCTGATGAAAGAGCAGAAAGTGCAAGGAAGTGTTTGTTCAAATGAGTTTCAAACAAAAAGGCATCACAAATTGTCTTTTTAGCACCATTTGGAACTAAAGGCATCTTTAGTGGGGAAAAAATTGTCCGAGCCAAAGAGGAGAACTGATTCCTCTTTATAGCAGTGTAGCTGAATTGCTGTCCTTCCACAATCACACTGCCTGGAACTGAAGAGGTCCCTGGGGAAGTTTCCAGTACCTGTGTTACATCTGCCCTGTGTGTTTGAGGCATCCCACTGGGAATCGGCTGTGGAGCTCCCCTGAGCCGTGCTGGTTTCCCTGAGGTCCACTGGTCTTTACTGCAGCGCTTCCATGCTGTGTGTTGCGTTAGCTGGACATGTGCTCTGAGTAAGGCTGCTCCCCGGAGCTGACCTGGGCTTCGCTTGTCTCCATCACGCAGGAGCTGATGACGGAACTGGAAGAGAAGCAGGACGTTTTCCGCTCCCTCCAAGACACAGCGGAGCTGCTGTCCCTGGAAAACCACCCGGCCAAGCAAACCGTAGAGGTGAGCGGCTACACGGAGGTGCTGGGAGGAGCCCTGAATATCGGCTGGCAGCAAGTCTTCTCACCCGGGACTGAGAAACTTGCTGTCCCACCTCATGGGACACCTTACGGGCAGCCAGGGCTGATGAAGTGTTTTAAGGTGGCAGAACATCAGTGCAGTCACAGAGCTGTTTCAGTTTGGGGAGTGCAATGAGAAGCTCGAGGCCATTCCCAAATAATCCCCTCCTCAAAATAAGGCACAGATATGCTTGTACCAGCCTTTCCTGCAGCGAGGTGGTGCAGGGAATGGCCTTGGCTCCGTTGGAGTTAGCCGGTCTCGCAGGAAAACCGTGGTGGTGAAGGGAAGGGCTGCAGGGACGTGCTTCTCCCTGGGGTTTCTCTCTGGGGCAGCAGAAAGCAAACCCGCACCTGCCACAGCCCCCAGCATCGCTGGTCCAGGCTCAGCTGTCTCCTGCTCTTCGTGCCCATGTCCAAAGCCTCCCAGCTGCAGCCAGATCTTGCCTGTTTCTGTACATCCTGCCGCTGTAGCTGTGTCCTTCCCGTGACCCTCCTGGCTGGGAAACGCTCGTTGTTCACAGCCCTTTGGTGTGTGTTCCTCAGGCCTACAGCGCTGCCGTGCAGACCCAGTGGCAGTGGATTAAGCAGCTCTGCCTGTGCGTGGAACAGCATGTGAAGGAGAACGCTGCCTATTTCCAGGTACTTGGGAGCGACAGCCCAAATTTCCTGGTCACCATCGGCTGCATGAGCATCGTATGCTGCTGGTCCCTGCAGGGGAGGGAGAAGGAGGGATTTGTGGTGCTCATGGGGGCTGCATTCTCCTGAATCATCTTCTGCTCTTTGGGGATGTCTCGCTAGGGTGAAAGGGATCCAATTCCACGTAGTTTGGGCCATCCATGTGTGATGCTTGCTGCCTCTGCAGCCCAAAGGGCAGAATAGTATTGGGAGCTGCTGGCTGACATGTTGGGGTGGTCCCTTGACACACTGTGTGCTGCTCCATGGACTTGTGCAGGGTTCCGTGACCCTCTTTGCCTTTGCAGTTCTTCAGTGACGCCCGGGAGTCAGAGACCTACCTGCGCAACCTGCAGGACTCCATCAAAAGGAAGTATTCTTGCGACCACAACACGAGCCTGACGCGGCTGGAGGACCTGCTGCAGGACTCCATGGTGGGTTCTGGGTGATGGGTGGCCTTTGTGCTTCAGCACAGCAGCATTGCTTGAGGCACCTCCTACTTCCTGGGGAAATCTGGGCTCGTTTGATTCTTGCAGTGACATGGTTTCGTGTAACGTGTTTCCCCATCTTGGCCAACATTCTGCTTTCTGTTGGAGCTGCTGCGTGTGCTTGTATGTGGCCCCAGGGTGCAGGCTGTGTGGATGCACCATTGCCCATGGCAGCTGAATCCTGGTGCTCTTGTTTAGAGGCACTGGTCAGCCTCTTTCTGTGTCCTTGGGATGAAGAGCCGCCTGTGCAAGCTCATAGCTTGAGATGTGGCAAAGTTAAACATCTGAGCTGGTTCTTCCCCATCACAGCATCCTGGTCTGCATGGAGCTGGTCATGTTCTGCTGATGGAGGTGTCAGCAGAGCCCGTAGGATGCTCCCAGTCCTGTTCTTGAGCTGGTGCTCGCTAGGAGCACGGTGGGATGCAGAGAAATGCCTGCTCTTTATCCAGACCAAATCCCCTCTTAATCCATGTAGCTGTGTCGGTGTGGGGAGAGCCAGGGCAGCCCGGCTGCCCGCAGGGACGGGCCCTCGGCAGTGCTGATCTCTGAACACGTGGCCTGGCTTAGCTGCGGCGAAGCAGAGAGCAGATGACCGGCAATCCTGCAGTGATCTTCTTGTCCAAATTGGCCTGAAAAAACCCAGCCTAAACCCAAACCCAGAGGAGCAAAGTGTCAGATGGTGTTTGAACCCCGGGGCAGGGGGAGAGTTTGGCTGTGAGTTAACCCCTGAGCTGCTGGTGGAAGTGCCAGGAGGTGATATTTGAGTGTGTGGAGGCAAGTGGCTGCTTTGGCATTGCTCTTAGTGCACACCTGATCTCCAGCGTGGCCCCAGTGAAGCTGGGATGCCATCACTGGGTGTTCGTGAGGATACATCAGCTGGGCTCACCGTCTTCTCTCCTGGAGGTTTGGGGGCATCCTGTCCTCTCTGTCACGGTCTCGGGGTTGTCCTGGTCTGCCCTGCAGCACTACCAAAACTCTGGCTCCTGGGGTCTGTATTTGGAGCCCTGAAACCCAGCAGTCTGGCAGGCACCGTCTGGGGTGGGAGCGGCTTATCTGGGCAGCTGGAGAGCGGCCACGGTCTCAGAACTAGGGCAGCTGCCCTGAGCTCAGCTATATTACTCTTTCTTACCTGATAAGTTAAAGTTGTATTTCTTCCAATCATGCTCCCTGGGACAGGCACAGGTAGTTTATTTAATCATTTATTCTTTTTCTTTTTCTTTTTTTTTTTTTGCCATTAAATTATCCTCCACTGTTGTCAGCCCACTAACCAACCCCCTGAGTACCAAGCATGAGGGAGAGCATTTTTCTGGGATCCTTTCTGCAGCCAGAGCGGCGTGAGCTGCCACTAATCACACGAGCTGCCAGTGTTGTGATCCACACACGTCTCCATCGGTGCCGGAGGCTGTTCCAGGGGAGCTTTGCCACTGGTCCCCTGGGTTGTCCCACCACCGAACCCAGCAGGGACTTGTGGGAATCGATTATGGAGCATCTTCCTCCAACTGACAAATCTCTCCCCGAACGCAGAGACCTGTGCGATCACTCCACCACTAGCCCCTTCTCCTGAGATGTCTTATCCGCCTAATCCATCGTATCCCATTCCAGCCATTGGTTTAAGCATTCCTTCATCCTTTGCTGTAGAAAAGGAGCATGCTTCTGGGGTCTCCTCCAGACAACTAAATGTCCCTGGCCTGGGGCTGGAGCTTGTCCTGCTCTTGGCCCCTTTCATCTCCTGGGACTTTAATTTTGGTGTATGTTGTGTTCTTTTTTTTTCCTTTTTGAAAGAAAATGTTTTTTTGTCCTAGCAGCAAAAGAGCTGGAGGTGTGCATGCAGCTTCGCAGGGCAGTGGGAGTAGTAGCGGAGAGGTGCCACCCTGGCTTGGAGTCTGTTCTCCCTCCCATCCCACCTCCTGACCCCTCTTCCCATCCCGATAGGGCAGCAGGATCCTCCTGATGTGTTTGTTTGGCCCCTGAGATCCCAGCGTAGCTCTTGATGGCTAGCGTGGGGGTGGGGGGTGCCGAAATGCCTGAAAGAAGCCTCCTCTCCCCTGCCTGGAGCAACCCGTCCTTCATCCTTCTTTCTGCCAGGATGAGAAGGAGCAGCTCATTCAGTCTAAGAGCTCTGTCGCCAGCCTGGTGGGACGGTCCAAAAGCATCGTTCAGCTCCGGCCCAGGAACCCGGAGCACTTCGTGAAGAGCACGATCCCCATCAAGGCTGTCTGTGACTATCGGCAGATTGAGGTGAGGGCTGGAAGGGTCTTGGTGTAACTTTGAAAGGGAAGGCAGGGACGAGGCAGGAGAGCAACGCCCGCACTGAGCTCCATGGTGTCTGTCAGTGGAGCACAGGAATGGAGTGGGAAGATAGAAGGAGGGAAGTAGCGTGGCTTTTTTTCCCGGAGCAGATTTCCAGTCTCACATTTATTCTGGGCAGGAGCTAAACTCCTTTTCCCCAAGGAGATGAGCTTCATCAGCCAAATAAGCCTGTGGGTGGTAGCCAACACTGTTTAACTTCCTTGTCCCTTCCTCTCCAGACATGAGTGTGCTTCACTGCTTGGCACTATACCAGGCTTGTGCTTGATTAAAACCGAATAAAAAATATATATTTATGGGAGCTGGCTCACCCCCAGAAGGGAAGCTGGCAGCAGGGGCAGGCACGAGCAGCCTGGCTGCTGGTTTCTGATGGGCCGGGTGGTGTTGGTGCCGCTGCAGATCACCATCTGCAGGAACGACGAGTGTGTGCTGGAGGACAATTCCCAGAGGACCAAGTGGAAGGTGATCAGCCCCACGGGAAACGAGGCCATGGTGCCTTCTGTCTGCTTCCTCATCCCGCCGCCCAACAAAGAGGCCATCGAGATGGCCAACAGGTAACTCACTGGTCTCTGCTGTGGGGGGTCCCAGAGGTGCAATGGCAGGGAGGTGGGGAGGAGGTTGGTGGCGTGGAGGGGACAGATCTAGAGTGGGAAAGGGAGGGAAGCTGGGCTGGAGGAGTAGGAGTAGTGGCACAGCTGATTTGGGGCCAGGGAGGGAGCCCCTCATGGTTATACAGCTGCAAACCCCATTGCAGCAACTGCCATAGTAGCTCGCAAAACTAAAAACGATGCCTTGGGAGGAGGAGTCCCTCCAGGATCTCTGGCTCTGAGCAGCAGGAGCATCTGCTGGGCTGGGGTTGCTGGCTTGGTGGGCTACTGGCCAGCGGCGATGGCCAATGCATTAACAGGGTGAGGGCTGAGTGTGCTGGGGATATCCAGGGCTGACAGATCTGCTCCTTCCCCTCGCAGGGTAGAACAGTTGTACCAGAAAGTGATGGCTCTCTGGCACCAGCTCCACATGAACACAAAGAGTCTCATCTCCTGGAACTACCTGCAGAAGGACATAGCCCTGGTGCAAAGCTTCAGCATGGAAAAGGTACAGTAGGAGCCTCTTGGCCTGGCTCCGGGGATGCATTTGTCACTGTCCTGGCTGCTTCATGTGGTTGAGAAGGAAGGGAGGACCAGAGACTGCAAGGCTGGGGAAGTCAGGGCATCTTGAACAGTGGGAAAACATGAGTTTGGGGGTTCTGCTCAAACATTTTCCCTGGAAAAAAGCATCAGCAGTTTGCTGCTGAGCTGTAAAGAGCCTAAGAGATCGTGGAGTTAGCATGTCATCAGGGAGTGAGCAAGGCTGGAGGGGAGCATGAGGCTGGTCCGGAGGAGCCCTTGCTTCTCTAAAGACAAAACACTTACTTGGCCACCGAAGGTGATGAAGCTGGGGCCAGTGGCTTCAGGTGAGCTGCAGAAGGTTATCCCAGGTGCTCAGATGTGCTGCTTTTCCTCCTGTAGCTCAGATCCTTAGCGCAAGGGGAGTGCCAGCAAGCCATGAAGAGCCTCCAGGTGCACTACGAGGACTTCCTGCAGGACAGCCGCGACTCGGAGCTCTTCTCGGTGTCTGACCGGCTGCGCCTGGAGGAGGAAGTGGAGTCTTCCAAGGAACACATCCGGCAGCTGCTGGAGTCCATGGAGAACGGTGAGCTTCAGAGGGCTGATGGCTTAACCAGGAGCTGCAGGGACTCATAAACAAAGGATTTATGGGATAGCTTCATTTTCTTTTAATGATTGGACTTCATGGTCTTAAGGGTCTCTTCCAATCAAAATGATTCTGTGATTCTTTTTTTTTTCTGAGCCAGCTGGTTGATGGTTTGAGCAGCTGCTCTCTTTATTTCTCCAACCATTCAAGTGTTCGGGCTTTGTCCAGCGATATTCCTGCAGAGGGGGCTTGGCTTTGCAGCTCCAGCTTAACTGCTGAGTCCTCTTACCCTGATATTGTTGGAGATGGGTTTAGTCATTAGGCTGCACTCGGAGCAAGAGGTTCTTTAATCTTTAAGAAAATATGTGTGGAGGTGACACGTATGACACAGCAGCACCGTGAGTCCCCCTAAGACTGAGGATTCCGGCTTTGTCAAGCGAGGTGCCCTGTGGCTGGGCTCATTCTTCGCTGCATTTGAATGACATGATTTGATTAACGTGTTTTCCGTCTGAGCAGAGATCCTGCTGCCGTGTGTCAGCGTGATGCTGCACTTGGCTCCGGGGCTTCCAGCAGGTCCCATTTAGGGCAGACACTGGCCAGGGTTGTTTGAGCTGTTTTGGTTTGTCTGTGACTTGCAGAAGACAAGGATGAGACTGTTGCCAGGACGTATCTGTCTGAGCTCAAGAATATCCGTCTACGCCTGGACGAGTGCGAGCAGAGGCTGGTGAGCCGGATCCAGTCCCCGAGCAGTGCACGAGCAGATGGTGACACTATCCAGGAGAACACCATCCGCATTGCAGAGCAGGAGGTCAGTCCCGCTGCTGGGAAATGTGATGGGGAGGGAGATGGTGGCCATCTTTAGCATGTGCCAAAAGTAGCTTTAACTTCTCTGGGGTGTATGTGTGGGGTTCGTGGGGATCTTGCTGCACAGGAGGTAGCAGGAATCCTCTCCACGTGGGCTCCCTCCTTCATTTCATACCATATCCTTTGCCATGGGCAATCCTGCTGGATTCACGTTCCTTCTCCTCCTCCTGTAGCACATGCAGGAGGATCTGCAACAGCTGCAGTCGGACCTGCGGTTTGTTTCCGAGAGGTGCTACAGCTTCCTCGACAAGGCGACTGCGGGGCCCAGCACGCCCCACTTGCGTTCTGAACTTGACTTGGTGGTGAACAAGATGGAGCAGATGTATGGGCTGTCTTCCATCTACCTGGACAAGTGAGTTGGGGCCTGCCTCTGTTCCCAAACACCTTTTTGAATCTGCCTTCTTCTGACCCTCTGACTCACCTCACGCTGGACCGTAACTGAGCTCCATCCCCCTGTGGCTTACGGTGCAAACAGCCTCGCGATCAAGAGGATCTCTGCTGAATTTTGGATGTCATTGTGCTTCCTCTGTTTGATTCGCCAGGTTGAAGACGATTGGCATTATTATTCGTAACACCCAAGGAGCAGAATCTCTGGTCAAAGGGTACGAGGTGAAGCTGAGCCAAGAAGAGGCAGTTCCCGCTGACCTGGCGGCTATTCAGTCTCACAGAGCAGCGTTACAGGTTGGTGCTCTTTGCTTCTTGGGGCAGGCAGAAACCAGCCATCGCTCTGGCATTTCCCTTCCTCTGCTGAATTTGTCCTGTATGCCGTTTTTCTTGCTGTAGGACAGGGCTGAACCAGCCTGACTTGTTCCAAGCTGGGAACGTGGTCCCCTCCATTTTGCACCTCCTCTAAGCAGCCAGTTCTTTGCAGGTTAAGGAGGGTGGGAAGCGAAACCCCTTCTGAGGCTCATCAGCTCTGGGCAGGAGGGCTTCTCTGACGTGCTGAGCCTTTTGCTTTCCATGATGTTGAACCAGTGCTGTCTCTTGCTGGTGTTGCAGCAATGGCTTGGGGAAGTGAAGGACAAGAGCTCTGTCTTCTCTACTCTGGAGGAGGAGATGGCAAAGGCGAAGGAGGTGGGAGAGCAGCTGTACCGGCTGAGACAAGAGCGCAGCATCGACCTCGAGCGCTATCAGGAGAAGGGAAGCCAGTTGTGGGATCGCTGGCAGCGAGTTTGTGCCCAGATTGAGACCCGGTGAGAAACCTCCTGCCTCGTTTCACAGATTTACTTTCATGCTTCAGCTAAGAGCTTGGGTCAGGCTTGTTCGCAGCACTGGCTTTGCAGACGGGATTCCCGCTGGTGGCTGGGATATCCCAGTAGCCTACGGTGGCATTTCGCCCTCCTCTTATGTATCTTGGTCCTTCTCTCAGCCACGCGGAGCTGGAGAGCATCCAGGAAGTGCTGAGTGATTACCGGCAGTGCCACAGCACCCTGATCCAGTGGATCGAGGAGATCACGGTCCAGCAGGAGCTGATGAAGCCTGGGCAGGCAGAGGACAGCCGGGTGCTGTCGGAGCAGCTGAGCCAGCAAACGGTAAAGCAGGAGCTTGTGATGTCTTGACAGCGCAGTTGCTGCAGTGACTGTGTCACTTCTTTTCTATTGCTAAAATCTCATCTGTGAGCTTGAAAGTATGACACGCAGTGGGGAAGAGGCTGCGGGCCTGAGCTGCGTGTCTGGGAAGCAGAGAAACTGCTCAGCTTGAGGCGGAGATGAGCCCTTGTATAAAAAATTGAAGAGGATAAAGATTTTACCCAAAAGGGGAGGGATGGGAACTGAAATTCAGCTCACATCCACAGCAGCTGACAACTCTTTTTTGCTTTGAATTTTGTTGAAGGCTTTGGCTGCAGAAATCGAGAAAAATCAAGCCAAACTAGACCAGTGTCAGAAATTCTCCCAGCAATACTCGGCTGCCGTGAAGGTACGTGTCCCCTCCTGCACCTAGATAAGGCTGGCTGGGCCCCAGCAGGGTCTGCATCTCGCACACTTCATGTCTCTCCACCCCTGGTTGCATTTGCAGGACTACGAGTTGCAGCTCATGACGTACAGGGCGTTTGTCGAGTCGCAGCAGAAGTCTCCCATGAAACGCCGGCGCATGCTCTCATCCTCGGACGCCATCACACAGGAGGTAGGAGCGCAGCCATCCGCCTGCCTTTGTGAGGGAGAAGCCACGTGGGGGTTCTTTGATGCCGAGCAAACGGCCAAGCAGCCTCTGTGAAAGGAGCTCCTTTCTGCTGAACTCTCTTGTATAAATAAAGTTTCCACCATCGCTGTTTTTTCCAATAGCCAGAGAGGATGGTTAGTGCTCTAAGCACCAGGTATGAAATACCTGGACTCTGGGGAACCCCTGGATCAAATCCAGCGGGGTCGGCTCAGCCCTTCAACCTCGTGAGGTAAATAACCACAGCACCAAGCACCGTTACTGCCTGTGGATCTTTGGGGTGAGCCCTTTAGGGACCCAAGGGCCTGACAGCTCTGTGGGGATATTAAAGATCCTCTTGTAAGAGTTGAGCATCTGCCCCAGTGTCCGTGACCGGAGTCTCCCCATCGCTCCAGTGTTGTGCAGCATGCCCTGTGTGGCCACAACCCTCCTCATCAGCCTTGCTGCATCTCATTGATGTGGTATGGGGTCTGCGAGGTGCCGGGGGGCTTCCCAAGTGAGATGGTGCATCTGTGTCTGTGCTGTAAAGTACATCGCTTGGGATCCTCCGGCTGTGACTGATGCACCCCGTTTACCCCTCTCTCCCTGTGCAGTTCATGGATTTGCGGACTCGCTACACAGCTCTGGTAACGTTAACCACGCAGCACGTGAAGTACATCAGCGATGCTCTCCGGCGGCTGGAGGAGGAGGAGGTGAGGATGTTGTGGGGAACTGAACTCTACACAAAATGTGCTGGCTCATTTCCCACCGCTCCCGAGGATGCTGCTCCATGTTGAGGTTACATCTTGGGTGCTGATCCTGAGAGCACCCTGCTCCACCTTTGGAAATCTGACATGATTATCTTCCTCCTTCTGTCTGCAGAAAGTAGTGGAGGAAGAGAAGCAGGAGCATGTGGACAAGGTGAAGGAACTCCTGGGCTGGGCCCTGAGCTTGAAGCAGAGTGTGCAAGGCAGGACGGCTGCTGCTGGGAGCAGAGAGCTGGGTGACATTGAGAAATCCATCTCAGAGCAACAGGTAAACCAGGGGCAACTGTCAGTGTGTGACTTCTGCTCTTTTCCACAGATGAATTAAGCTTCTGTCTTTTTTTTTTTTCCAGGCCTTGAATGAGGAGCTGGCTGCGAAGAAGGAGCAGGTCTCTGAGGCCATCAAAACTTCACAGATCTTCCTGGCAAAACACAGCCACAAGTGAGTGTAGCCCAAGGAGGGGACAGGCAGGGAGAGCAGCAGGGGCAGATGAGAGACCTTAGGGCTGGTGGGCTGGTATCCCTGGGGTCCAGTGCCCGACTCCTGTTATAAACAGGGATGAGCTGGATGTGACTCATGTCGTCTTTCTTATCTGCAGCAAGAGCTGTGAAATATGCGACTTATTTGTGCTATTGGGACAATATTAGTCCTGTTCAATAGTGATCCAGCCCTGTATAATTTGGGGATTTGGTCATTACAATGCAGTTATCCAAGCAGTTACCCTTGCTGCTTTCAGCTGTTCTGGGTGAGGATTGGGAGAGGGAACTCGTGGTATGTTTGGCCTTTTCCTTCACCAGAAGAACATGTTAATTCTGCAGAGCTGGGAGTTGGTTTGTGCAGTTTCCCTGAGAGATTTCTCCTTCCCCTGGCAGGCTTTCCCATCCGGAGAAGGAACAGATTTCTGCTCAGATTGGTGCTCTCAAGGAGACCTACCAGGTGCTCTGCAGCGACTCCACGGAGCAGCTCCAGCAGCTCCAGAGCCAGCTGGCTCAGGAGACGGAGCACAAGGTACTGGTCCTGGCTTGGTCCTGTGGCTGCACGGACACAGGCCACTCCTCAGGGTGTGAAAAAGGTCTTGCTCGTTTGTGTGTCTCATGGCCGCCAGCCTCTCACAGCCCCTTGACTTTCTTACTTGCACGTGGTTACCCTCGTTTCTCTTCTGTCCATACCTCACCCGAAGCATCGAGGCTGGGGTGATCCCTAGAGGCCAAGCAGGAGCCATTTACCTGCTGCCTTCCAGGTCAATGGCACAGTTTCCTTTGTGATGGTTTTCATGAGAGCCCTGCCCCGTGCACAAGGGTTGGATTGTTCACACTTGCTGGACAAGGGTGTCAGTGTCCTGGAAATGGTCCCCGGTGTCCTCTGGGGAATGTCCTCTCAGTGCTTTGACTGCAGAGAGCCCCATCTCGCAGCCTGCCCACGTGCACAAGACACAAGAAGGTGGGTTTCTGTAGAAAGGTGTTTGCCTGTGCGGCCTCGTACATCTCAGGGTCCGGTGAGAGGTTTGTCTCAGCTGTGGCTGAGGAAAGTTGCTCTCCCCAGTGGAAGGCGACTGCATCACCCAGGCCCTCAGCTGACCTGGGAGATCTTCAGCACCCTGTTCACATCCCCAGCGCTCCCGCCAGTCCCCAACCTTGTTTCGCTGGGTAGGGAGGGCTGGAAGTGCACCCATGTTGCCTCTGTTACGAGCTGTCTTCGGTCATTCACAGATTTATGTGTACGTGTTCTGTAAGTGTGTATACATGTGTCGATGGATATATTTGTATGTTTGCTTGCTGGCTCCCTGTACTCTGAAGCAAGAGCCCGCTCAGATCTGGATGCGTGACGCAGGTTTTGGCCGTTGGGTCCGTGAGTGAAGCTCTGTTCAAGCTGCTCATGGGAAGAGAGTGATGGGGCTGCCTGTCCAGCCTTCCCCTTAACAGAGAGTGTTTCTCTCCAAATGGGACTTTTCAGGTGTTCCAGTAGCACATTTCAGGTGTCTCAGTGCAGTAAACGTTTTCTGTTGCCCTTTAGCCCTCGTGCTGGCAGCAGAAAGCTTGCGGTGAGCAAACCAACTCATTCATCGCTGTTGGAATATCCCAGCTTTGCTGCTGCTGCTGCCAGCAGAGCAGCTGAGAGCAGCCTGCCCATGGAAAGGACACTTTTTCCCTTCCCTTTTCCTCCCTCCTGGGGAGGAAAATGCCTTCTTCAGGGTTGCTGGGCTGTATTCATGCAGCATGAGCACGCTTTGAGGCTCGGGCTGGAACAGTTTTCACTCATGCTCTCGATGAAGGCCAGGAAACAAAACAGAGATGGCAGTGGGACTTCGCTGGGGGTCCCGTCTGCCAGACAATCCCTGCGGCTCTTGTGCGGTGCAGTTGCTTCACTGTAGAGGGAGCATGAAGAACTCTTAACATTTGCTTGCTGGAAACATCCAACTGTCAGAGAAAAGTTATGAAAGTAAAAAATGCAAAGCAGAACGCGCTAAATTGAGCATGATGTGTCCCCGTACAGTTTGTGTTCCATGTCAACTGTTTTTAAGATTAACTGACATCCTTGCTTACAAGTTTAACTAACCCTCCGGGATTTAAACAAACAAAACACACAAAGTGAAAGAGGACGACCTGTGTGTGGGGGTTCTTTTTGCAAACAAAACAGTCGCATGCTGGACGCTAACCCCAAGCTTTACACTGTGTGTGATACGGCTGAACTGCTCCATAAGGCTCTGTCTTTAACTGCTCAAGGCACACCCTGCAGTTCGGGTAAGTAAAAGCCTTTTACTCCACTTCCTCCCATCTTCTTTTTTATCTTTCTTTTCCCCCTGCCCCTCCTCTTCTCTGTCTTTCCACGGCTTGTTCACCTCCGACCGTGCATGTCAGAGTCTGGCAATGATGGTGGAGAGTGTAGGTTTTCCCTGTGGCTTCACCCTGTCTCCACAGCAGAAGGCAGTGGGGGATCTGCAGACCAGTGTGGTGGAGGCTGTGTCCTCTGCTGTGCTGTAACTGAGCTGTGCTGCAGCTTGAAGCACCCCCAGCTGCCTGTGCTGTTAGACTAATCCATAAAAAAAAATCAGAGGGTGTTGGGGATGCAAAAGGAATTTACTCCCCAGTCCTGATTCCCTCCTCCCTATCCCCACAGACATCTAGAGCTTGGGCCAACCTTGTACCCAATCAGTGGGGCTGAGAGAAACCCAAACATCTTAGCTATCAGAAACTCCAGAAACACCAGCATGGGTGGTCTGTTCCCAGTCTGTCCTTGTTCCCATGCTGGGACTCCAACTCCTTACGTTTCTCCCCTTGCCCTGTCTGAAGCATGGCTGCTTCGAGGCGCTGGAGCTGGGTGCCAGTGCTCGGGGAGCTGCCCTGCATGCAGCGCTCCTGCCCTAATGCATGGCTGGTCTGTGTGGCTGGGGAGCTGTTTGACAGCGCAGGGGTCCCTGTGGTGGTCCCTGGCTGTCCTGGCACTTGAGATGGGCTGGGGGAAGTGCTGGAGTTAAGGCATGGCAGGAGTCAGCGTGGAAGCTCACCGGGAGAGGTTCTGAGACACACTGAAGCGCAGGTCTTTGAGGGTTTTTCTTCTCTGCGAGTATGCAGGGGGGTTTGTGTTGTCTTTTTAAAAGTGGAGTTGTTGAACAGCTTTGGTGTGCTTGTTGGTCCCCTTCCCTCTCTTTCTCCGTGGAGAAGGTTAGGAGCACTCCTGGGGGTTGCTGCTTGCCGCTTTGCTGCGTTACTGTTGGTGGATGTTGGAAGCATCTCAGTGCTGCCTTGGGTGATGGACTAGATGAGCATTAAAACGTGCTGGTGATGTGCAAGCGAGCAAACGCACCAATTTGCGTGCTGTGATGCCTTTGGAGTTGCATTTCAGACACACTGGGAATCCCTTCTAGCCTGTTTAGGATTTTGAAACTTTTTTTTTTGAAACTGAGACTTCCCTGCAGTCATGCAACCCGAATGCTGGAAATGCTCGATTTTGATTTGATTCTTTTCCTTCTCTTTCTGTTCTAGGGCAGTGAAGCAGTGGCAGGAGTGATCGATCTTGGCACGGTAGAAATATTCCCTGTCTTTGGTGCCATGCAGAGAGGTCTTATAGATCAGGACACTGGCCTGGTCCTCTTGGAGGCCCAGGTTATCACATCTGACTTAGTCGTTCCAGAGACCAATGAGAAAATCTCCTTGGAGGAAGGTCTGGCAAGAAGCATCATCGATCTCAGGACATTCCAGGTGCTGCAGGAACTGAAGGATGCTCTCCATCGTGTGGAAGAAGTCAGATGTGAAGGGAGGCACCTCCTACCTGTCGTTGCTGCGATAGAAGAGGGGAAGATCAGTGAGAGTGTTGGGCTAAAGATTCTTGAAGCTGAGCTCGTCACTGGGGGCTTTAAACTCCCTCAGGGCAGAATCAGCATGGAGATGGCAGTGCAAGAAAGGCTTCTTACCCCCCAGCTTTATTCCAGACTTTTGTCTCACCTGGAGGCTGGCAAGGATCTGATTGACCCCAACACTGCGGAGAAAATCAGTCTCCCTGAGCTCATGCACCGATGCATCATCCACCAAGAGACTGGACTGAGGCTGCTCCCGGTCAAGCAGCTGGTCGGTGGGATGGTGACCTTAAAATCGGGCAGAAAAGTCAGCATCTTCCATGCAGTCCAGGAAGGGCTGATAGACAGGCAGGTCACGATCAGGTTGCTGGAAGCCCACCTCTTTGCTGGTGGCATTGTGGACCCCAGGACAGGGCACAGGCTGACTGTGGAGGAGGCTGTGAGACATAATTTAATTGACCAGGATTTGGCATGTGCACTTCTTATCCGGCAGCTTCAGACAGGCGGCATCATCGATACCGTCACGGGAGAGAGACTGACGATCGATGAAGCTGTAAGGAAAGAGTTGGTAGCACCGAAGATTGCACTGGTGGTCCTGGAATCCCTGTGGTCCTTCATGGGGCTCCTGTGGCCAGAGACGGGGGAGATCATCCCGGTAGCAGATGCTTTAGAGCAAGGAATCCTGTCTACAGAGTTGGTTTACAAGATTCTCAGCAAGAGGGAACACATTAAGGCTGTTTTTATACCAGAAACCATGGAGGTGCTGTCCTGGAAGAAAACAGTTGAACATGGCATCTTGGAGAGAGATGTGGCGAAGAAGCTGAAATCAGCAGTCCTACCTGATGTCATGGCCAGCCTGCAGCTTGCTGGCTCTCCAAGCAGAAGCAGGCACAGCCAGAGCTCTTCTGGAAGGAGTCCCACAGGGCACAAGGAGCAATGTGACCCTCTGCTAAGGAGTGATGATGAAAGGCTGATGTTCCACTTGATGACCCACAGCTACATCAACATCCATGATGGCCAGAAGCTGCTACTAGTAGATGGAGAGTTGAACAATCTCACTAAAGTCCTCATCCAAGCCCAAGAAAATGGATCCTGTGCAGCCATGTTAGATGGGAGGGAAGGCTCTGAGAAGATGGAGGCAGGTACCCCTCTCAAAAGTGAGCCTTGCAATGGTTTGTCTTTGCAGCAGCTCGAGCTTCAATTTGGTCCTTCAAAAGAGCAAAGTGAAAAGGTTCTACCACCTAGAACTGCTCTGGAGAATGGGGAGGTGGTGATGGGACCTGAACGCCTCCTGTTGGAGGATGGAGAAGACATTCTGCTTGTGGAGGAGCATGAACAGCTTTATACCACACAGGCTACCACTGAGAGTGAGACCGATAGTGAATTTGAGCAAGTAGCTGCTACAAGCAAGGACAAACATCAGGTGAAGGTGTTGATGCCAGAACATTCTGGTGACCTTGGCAGTGGATTCAGAGAAACAGAGGAAGTGATGATTGAGGCAGAAGAAGAGTCCAAGCCTACTACAGTAGATGGAGTGGAAAGTATTGAAGATCACAAGAGGGCATGGGAAATTGGGACAGTTGTTGTGGAAAGCGAAATCTGTGTACCGATGGATGTTGCAGAAAGTAGAGAGAGACTGGAAGTCAGGGCAGAGAGGTCTCAGCATGTGGAGGAACCTGAATTGGAGGCAGAAGGTGTTAGAGAGATCTATTTGGTAAATGAAACAATTGAGAACGGCATACTGGGAGGAGAGGAGGTTGTTCTCGCTAAGACTGGAGAGGCAGAGCAAACAGGGAGGCCACCTGAGAACATTGAAAGTGTCTTGGAAGTGCAAGAAGGAGAAGAGGAGCAAGGATTGGGTAATGAGACACCCCTGCCAGCCCCTGCGGAGCAGGAAGCGGAGGACACTTTGGAAACGCTGTTGATGCAGCTCCAAAGTGGTGGCATAATCCATGAGCAGACAGGCCATACTCTTCTTCTGAATGAAGCAGTAGCCCGTGGAGTGGTGCCCAGCCACACAGCTGTGAAACTGATGGAGAAACTGAAGATGTTCAGTGGCTTCTTTGACTCTCATACATGTGAATCATTAACCACTGAGGATGTCATTGAAGAAGGTCTGATGGATGAGAACCTTCTCCAGAAGATACTCACATCTGACAAAGCGGTAAGTGGTGTTCTTGACCCAGGCAACAACTTTGTCTACTCTATCAAGGATGCTGCTGCTGTTGGCCTTCTGGACAAGGAAACAGCAATGAGGATCTTGGAAGGGCAAGTGGTTACCGGAGGGATTGTTGACTTGAAACATGGCAAAAAAATATCGGTCACTTTGGCTTCAAACCTGGGCCTCATAGAGCCAACAAGTCAGAAAGAGCTGGTCAAGCTGGAGAAGGCTTCCAGAGGGAAAGGCACTGATGAGGTGACCAGGCAGAAGCTCATTAGCTTACAGGCTGAGACCAGTGGAATTGTGGATCCTAAAACCAAGCAGCCTTTGACTGTTGCACAGTCAGTTGAAAAAGGGCTCTTGAAAAAAGAAAAAGCTTTTCAGCTCTTGACCAAGCAGATCGCTGAGGGAGGAATCATCCATCACGTGTCTGGAATGAGGCTTTTGGTAAATGACGCGATGAAGCATGGTTTGATCGATCAAGATTTGTGTAACGAACTCACCAAAGCTGAAGCCGTGTGTCTGCAGGACTGTGTTCATCCAGTGACGAAGGAGAAGCTGCCCTTGCCCCAGGCGGTGTCGTTAGGGCTCCTTAGTCCAGAATTCCAGAGGAAAGTGCAAGAAATCCAGGCCAGGAGTGGAAGTGTTCTTGATCCTGCTTCTGGCCAAAGACTGGCCCTCTGTCAAGCAGTAAAGAAGGGCTTGCTGCCCAAACAGGTTGTGGAGAAAGTCCTGTCATCTCCAGAAATGAAGGAAGGGATCGTAGATCCCGAGACCTGCATGGTTGTTCCCTACTCGGAGTTCATGAAGAAGTGTAAAATTGACATTGAATCCGGCCAGAGGTATCTGGAGGTCCATCCCTTCAGAGCCATCAAGGATGAGGTGACGGGGAACAAGCTCACGTGTGCTGAGGCGGTGAGGCTGGGGAAGGTGGACTCTCTGCCCACGCTGCGGTTGCTGCAGGCTCAGGCAGACAGCGGGGGGTTCGTGGAGGGCACTGTCAGCAAGAGGCTCTCCCTGAGGGCTGCTGTGGAGCGAGGGCTGCTAGATGAGGAGATGGCCAAGCTCATCGCCACCAACCAGATGACGGCTGGGGGAATTGTTGATGCCAGCAGCGGGAAAAGATTGACTTTAAAGGAAGCTGTTGAAAAAGAACTGATTAGCCAAAAATTAGCTGCTGCTCTTCAGGAGGCACAAATACCGGAGGCCAAATATGGTTCTGAAGTCTGGAAAGTAGATAAAGCCCCCCTTTTCCAGGAAAAAAAAGAAAAATTATCTCCAAAAGAGGAAGATGTCACAGTCTCTCCCGGTGCTACCAAGAAGTCTGATGGTGCTGAGCACAAAGCTGCATCTGAAGGCGTGAGCTACGATGTGGCTGGAGGTGCAGCTACTGCCACCGCGAGACCTCCAGTGACACTAGCAGAAGGGAAATCAAAACCTCAGGAAACTTCAGAGCATTTTGTAATGCATCGGCCCCAAGAAAAGGTTGAACCAACTCCAGAAAATGCCCCAGCAGTAGGTACAGCATCTCTCCCTGGAGAGACGGTGGTGGCAAGGGCTGTGGAAAAAAGGGCTGGAAAACGGAGCTCCCAGCTGAGAGCAGCTGAGGGAAAGGAATTGAGAAGAGAAGTAGATCAAGGAGCAGAGAAAGTGGAGGGATTGGACCTGGAGAAAGAGCAGTCGTTCTTAGACACAGAGGATGAGGAGGAGAGGAGGAGGAGAAGGAGAAGAGGGTTTGTAAGTGCAGAGGGAGTTGTGGGAGGTGAAGAAGGTGCAGTGGTGGCTTCTGAGCGAGGAGAGCAAGCGGGCAGCCTGGTCCAGGTGACACCGGCAGCCCCGAAGGAATCTGTTACTGTGGGTCATGGGAAAGGAGAGATGGGTCCTACAGAGCCCAGAGAACCCCCCGAGGTGGGTGTTCCTGTGAAGGCTGCAGGAGATGAGCTTGCAGGTAAAAGAACTGTCAGTCACGCTGAAGGAGAAACCCCGAAACTGGGTGTAGAGGGTCCAGTTGATCAGGAAAAAACAAGAGGAACTGAGCTAAAACCTACCCAAAACCAGAAAAACAAGAAAAAGAAAGCAAAGCAGACCGGTGTCCCAGGAGTCAGTGCTCAGCCAGAGAAATCTTCTGCAGAAAACCTGTCCCTTGCTATTCAGACTTCCAAAGAAATTCCAGGGCAGGAGGTGGAGGACTTTGTCTCAGGCACACCAGAACCAAAACATGAAACCACCCAGATCACTGCTGGGGTGGCCAGAGACGCAGCCAAGCTCAGGGGGAGCAGCAGGGATGAAAAAGAAGAGACAACAATTTCTGAGAGAGAGAAAGAAAACCTCAGAGGGGTTCGGGTGTTCCCTGTCCCACCAGGACAAGCAGAAGCTCAAGAGACCATGAAAGGTGGGATTAGAAATGGTCTTGATTCCTCTGTCCTGGAGGAGAAGGAAGGCACCAAGGTGGAAACCACCAGCGATGTGTCCATCGCTGCCCCTGCAGCAGACGAACTCCCCGATGAATTAATTATCAGAGAGGAACCCAGAGAAGCTCAGGAAACCGCTGCAGTCCTGGAGCTTGGAGAAGAGACACTGCAAGAGCAAACAGCAGAGATCAGCACAGGCCAAGGAGATGCCGCTGTTCCCCCCAAACCCGAAGGAGAACCACCCCAGGAGAAGACCAGGCAGCCAGGTCCTGGCGATCGGGGCTTGCTCTTACCTGTGATAGTAGAGGGGGAGCTGCTGGAAACCTCGAGGGACAACACGAGACCAGCCCAGGTAAATTGGCCCTTTTTATTATTTTGACATAGTTAGTTATGAGCTATTTGTGTGTGTTTGATGTTCAATCCGCCCGAGCTCAGCGCAGAGGAGAGCCAGGACGTGAGGAGCAGACGTTTGAGCCTGGTGGTGCGGTATCAGCTGCAGAGGGTTTGGCAAAGGACCTGCTGACGTACGACTGCAAACACTCACGGCTTAATTGTGGCTGTTCTCTGCTAGAGCTTTGCTTCCAAATGACTAATAGACAGGACTCTTTTTTGGCACTTTTACTGCAACACCAGAGATCTTTTGCCTTTTATAAACTTATGCTGGAAAAAAATCCATGTATTTTATTTTTCCTGTAGTAAATCTCGTAGATAAGGCTATAGTGAGTGGAAAGTCCCTGGGATGGAACATTAACAGATTTCTTCTTTGAAGAAAAGAACAATATATAACCCTTTGTCTTCTTTTCTGTCTAAATCTGAGGTCTTGTTTTACTGTTGGATTCTGTAGATGATGTTCCGCAAGAAGATGTGTCTGGAGCACGATGAGAAGTTGATATCGTATCTCTCCATGCTCCGAGATATCGAGATGAGAATCAAACGGGTGCAGCCGGCGGAGCAGACCTTGGCAGCCCTACATGCTCTGCTGCAGCAGGCGGAGGTGAGCGAGGCCGGGCCAGGCTAGGCCAGCGTCAAGCAGGATGGAGCTCGTCCCTCTCCCCAGCTTCCCGCACAGCCCTTGCACCTCCTCCCTGCTTCTAGGAGCCAGCTGGGGAGGTTCGTCTCAGGTTTAACCAGGGTTTATGTGCAAACCCCATCCCTCCCCGCGCTGGCACTGCCTCTGGCTCACCTTCTCCCTGCTTAGACAATAACCTCAGCTTGGCTGAAATAAATTTTACAGCCTGGAGAGAGACAGGCAAGTACTGGCAGCTGAGGAGCTGGAGGATGGTGATGAGTCTTTCTAGCAGATAGACACAACGTTTGGAATTGGGTCTCCAAAACCTGTGCTCGGTTTTGGCAGCGGGAGGATGAAGTCACCGTATCTTAAAACTGACAATGCTTGTCTTGCCTCAGGCCCTGGGCACTGAGCTGCAGGAGCTGAGCTTCCCAGTGAATCAGGAGTTGGACGCCGTGAGATGGGTTGTGGCCAACCCCCCTGAAGAAGTCCCTGAGCAATTACTGAAGGCTTTGGAGAAAGATGCCAAAAACCTGCAGAAGTCTCTGAGCTCTGCGAGTGATGTCCTAGAGTCCCGGCTGCAAAACCTTCGTGCTGCAGTAGAGACCGAAAAGGTAGAGCTGGCAGCTTCCCCCTGAGCATCCCAACCCTCCTTCCCCGGAGCACTCTGCTCCTTCTTTAAATGATGCATTTCTGGGTTTTAGGCTAAAATCCTGGCACATCACGAGACTCTCCAAGGCAAACTGCAGGAGCTGCTGAGCTGGGTCTCTGGCACCGCCAAGTCACTGGATGGCAGTGATTACCACCACGCGATGGACGCGAACAGCTTGAGTCGCTGCCTGCAACGCTACCGGGTAACCATGGCAATGCCCCTAATCCCTCTGCCTGATGAAGCTGCTGGCCTCTGTGTAGAGAAGCAGCTTTTAATCCCAAGTCTCTCTGGTTCCTTGGTGGGTTTGCCCTTACCCTTTGTTGTAGGAGGAGCAACAATATTGTACTTGCTCCAAAGTCATTTGTTTCACAAAACACAAACCATCTGCTTTGGCCATTTGGGGAACGTGCTCAAATGTAGGTCTATGGTGGGGGTTGAGTGACCGGGAGGGATTCCTGTCAGGCTCTGCGATTTTGAGGGGGACCTTCCTCCGTGGGGGCTCTGAGAGCCCCCTCCATCACATCTGCCCTGGTCTCCATCAATTGTACAAGGACTCCAAGCTCTCCTCTGTGTTTATTCATCTCTTAGCAATAGCTTTCAAGACTTGGTCAGTTCACAATCTCCTGTTTGTTGGTAGCGTCTTGGTGTCAGTCCAGGGATTGAAGAGCTGCTGGTGGCACACAGTCACCACAGATTACCTCGGGCTGCTGGCACCTCCAGGTCTGGGTCATCTTCAGACCCAAGGGCAGCCAACACACACGGTCTGAGCAACCTCTTGGCCTGGTGCTGGAGGCCTGGTGCAGGGGGGCATTGGGAAATTGCTGTGGTGACGTGCTGTCACTTTGATGCCGAGTGTGCTTTTGGGGTTTCCGGGACACATTGTTCTGGTGACAAAGCACTTTTCCTGCTGCCTGTCCGCGTGTCCCATCTGAAGCTGGCAGCGCAGGAGAGTGCTGGCTGCAGAGTCGTTCTGCCTGACAGGTCTTTTCTTTCCCATTCAGGAGCTGAAAGAGCCCCTTGCTGACACCAAGTCTCAGCTCGATTCCATTGCCTTGGACACCCAGTTCCTTATCTCTGAGCATGCCCAGGACTTAACCCCTCAGCAGAGCAGGCAGCTGCTGAGGCTGCTCAACGAGCTGCAGAAGGCTTTCCGGGACCTGTCGGAGCATGTGACGGCTCAGGCGGAGGTCCTGCAGGTCTGTCTCCAGCAAGCGGAGCAGACGGATCAGGTGAAGGTTGTGAGACATCTGCTTCCTGGCTGCAGTTTGCTCGCTGAAGTGCTTCCCGGCCACAAGAACGTGCGCTGAGACACCTCGTATTTGGAATTTCACGTGCATGCCACTCACAGTTTGACTTCTCATTGCACATCATGAGCTTCCTCTAAAGTCTTTCTTCTTCCTTCTGTGTAACTCCCAGGCGGAAAGTTGCTTTCCTCCAAAAGACAGAGCCCTGCCGAGGTCTGGGTAGCGCAGCTGGGCTGGCCTCTGCTAGACATCGAGGTGCTTTAGGCTGGGTGCAATAAACCCTGGTGTCTATAAGCCCACCAGAAAATCCCTGTGCAGAGGGGCCACCACAGACACCCGGCAGCTCTAGTGTCTCATTCCCATTGCACAAGTCAGGTATCGCTGTCCCCGAGAAACAGCTGGTGAGGTAGGAAGGCAGCTGCAAAACCAAAGTCCCTGCTGCATCACTGCAGCACCCACCGCTGCCCGTATCCTCATATTCAGGACAGGATTAATGTGGTTTTGATTAACAGTTGCTTTCTGTAACTCTTGCCTGTCCTCTCTGGAGTGTGTGTGTATATTAACCAGTTTGCTTTGCTTTTTCAGATTGAGTGTGCGCCCATCCTAACCCAGGAAGAACTCGCTTTGCAGCTGGAGAGCTCTTAGGAAGGCTCTTTCAATGCTTCTGTTGTTTATCTTATGAGTGGGAGAAACAAGCACAGTGTTTTGCACAAGTTTGTCCATCACCTTGCTGAAATGCCCAGTGAAACTCAAAAACCTTTATCTCCTCAGGGAAAGGGGAACAGAAACGTTGCAGGGACTCTCAGGTCACATCATGCTCAATTGCTCAAACAGGCGCTTCTGTATTGTGCTCTGGAAGCAAAACAGAGCAGCTGGATCAGCTACAGAAATGCTTTCTCTCTCCTGGGCTTCCTCTCCAACTCCAGGATCCAAAAACCAGCCTGCTTGGCTTGTTTGGGGCTCCACAGTGGTGCTGCCTGGCCTAGGGTGGTTGTTTCGTCAGATGAGTTTCTGCTGCAGTTTTAATGTTTGTGTGGTTGTATGGCAAAGGCACAGAAACTTCTGGTTGAGCTCTCCAAAGAAAGGAGTGCCTGACTTGGAGCATAGCTCCCTGTTGGAGCTCAACTGGCTTCTCAAAGAGCAGATTGAGAGAGACCTGCTCGAATGGTACAGGGAGCAGCCCCTGCTCAGCAGGGCCTCAGCACCTCAGCCCCGTTCCTGCAGCGTGTGAGCCTGAGACGGGAGAGGGAGCACCTGGAGAGCTGCAAAAGCCATTTTCTGAGCTGCATCCTCATCTTCAGGAGATGCTGCAGTTATAACCTCTCGCCTTGCCTTTCAGCGACGTGCATGACAGGAGGTGCAGCACTGGTACTAACTGTCCCCTTCCCCGTCCCTCTGCCCACAGACGCTGCAGGAGCAGCAGGCAGCGCGGGCGCAGAGCCTGGCCGAGCTGAGCTGCTGGCTGTGCCAGGCAGAGGACACGCTGGCTGAGCAGCAAAGAGCAGCTGGTGAAGGGGACCTGTCCGCCCTGCAGCAGAGGCAAAGCGAAGTTAAGGTCAGTGCTTCAAAAAAACGGGGGTCGGAAGGCGGAGAGGCCCAACGCTGAGTGCACGGAGCCTTACGGCATCGTCTGCCTAGGAGCTGCAGAGGAACATGCACATGCGTGCCACCTCCTTCGCCAGCATCCTGAAAAGCACAGAGGAGTTTTTGGAGGAGAACAAAGCGAAGATGGAGCCCAGGGAGCTGGCAGCACTGCAAGAGAAGCTCCGGTGTGCCAAGGAGCAGTACCAGTCCCTGCAGGAGAAGACGGAGATGGCTCAGAAGGAGCTGGAGAGTGCTGTGACCGCTGCGGTGCAGCAACAGACTGAAAAGGTAACAGACAAAGAGCTGGGCTTGAGGTGGACAGTGAAGTCCAGTTAGTGCTGATTCATTCAGGGTCCTGGTGTTTGTATGGGTGATGTGGTGTAAAGATATGTACTGTTCCTCTCCACCCCTGGGCAAGATGCGACACTGAACCTGTGTCCCCTCCTGAAATGGCTGAGAGCTGCAGCCACAGATGAGCTGGTTGTGGAGGAAACGGGGAGTAAAAGGCTCTGCCTTTGAGCTGACCTTTACTGGGACCATGAGCAGCTGGTGGCGAAAGTGTGCGTGGAGCCGCAGGCCTTACCACTGAACCTGTGTCCCCTCCTGAAATGGCTGAGAGCTGCAGCCACAGATGAGCTGGTTGTGGAGGAAACGGGGAGTAAAAGGCTCTGCCTTTGAGCTGACCTTTACTGGGACCATGAGCAGCTGGTGGCGAAAGTGTGCGTGGAGCCGCAGCCCTTCACGGTGGGGACCCTGGGTTGTGTCAGGGTGAGAAATGCAGCAGAGCAGACAGGCTGAGTTTATTCACAGCTGCTTTGCACCTTCTCTGCTTCCAGAGAGCCGTGAAGTGTTTTGGAGGTCTGTGAGTGTCTCAGGTGTTTGCCGTGGCTGGAAATCTCTGCAGGAAGCACTGATTTTTGTCTCCCTCCCCCATGATGCCATTTGCTGACAGTGCATAAAATAGGTCATTCTTACCTGGAGCCTTTGTGCTTTCAGGTGAAAGCTGCCAAAGAGCTGGAGGAGAACAGCAGTAAGATTGAATCCCTTTTGAAATGGGTGGCGATGCTGGAGCAGAAGGGAGGGTTCCTGGAGTACAGACCACATCCCGTCGAGCAAGCACCAGGGTCACAAACAGGGACAGGCACTCAGGACATCCCCGACAGCCACATCGTGGGAGCAGACAGCGCTGCTGAGAACCTGGATGAGCAGTACCAGAGGCTGAAGGTCAGGACTGACACCTTGTCTCTCTCAAAGCTGACCCTGTCTGCGACTGCTGATGCAGCTGAGAGCAGGACGGAGCGTTAGATGGGTCTGGCCTCATGTTCAGGGTGATTTTCCATATGGGAGACTTGGGAAGTCCCTGCCTGGTTTCCTGGAGGACACTGCTGGCTCTGTGTTGGCGGCTGGGTGCCAGGGCATGGTGTACACGAGAGAGGGTGCCCATCGTGATCAGAGGAGGGGTTACTCCACCTGCCTGTATTGCAGCCTCAGGATGTTCTCCCACCTTGCCAGGGCTGTAGGAGGGTGCGGGGTCTCAGTCACATGGGTGACAAGCCACGTGGTCACAAATATCACCTTTACTCACTATTGTCTTTCAGGCCCAGCACCAGGAACTGCTGTCCCAGCAGCAGGATGTCATCCTGGCCACACAGTCAGCGCAGGCTTTTCTGGACAAGCATGGCCACAGCCTGCCTGGGGAGGAGCGGGACCGGCTGCAGGGCCGGCTGGCGGAGCTGAAGGACCAGTACGCGGCTTCCCTCGCCCAGTCGGAAACGCGGCTGAAGCAAGTGCAAGTCCTGCGGGACGAGCTGCAGAAGTTCTTACGGGATCACGGGGAGTTCGAGGCTTGGCTGAAGCAAGCGGAGCAGGATCTGGAGGGGATGTACAAGGGTGACAGTGACCCTGCGGCCCTCCGGCAGCTGCTCCTGCGGCAGGGGAGCTTCTCAGAAGACGTGATCTCCCACAAAGGCGACCTGCGGTTTGTCACTATGTCAGGACAGAAGGTGCTGGATGTGGAGGATGCTGCTGGGGACACAGGGTCTCAGCTGCTGATGTCCAGGAGCGTGGTCAAGAGCAAGCTGGAGGATGCGACACAGCGATACACCATGCTACACTCCAAGGTACAGGGAGGGCTTCACAAGGCTGGGAGTTGAACCCTGGCTGCTGTTTTCCTCCTTGCATGTAGAACGAGCAGGGATGGCAAAGAGACATTTCTCTGGAGTGTCTGGCTGGACTTCCAGCACATGTGTAGATTGTAGGACAAGAATTGTCTTCTTCAGGGCTTAGGCAGGAGTAACACCCTCTGTCTTCATGTTGCTCTGTGTGTTGCCTCCCGTAATTCCTGTAACATATGTGGCAAGATCGGGTTTTTTAATTGTTTTTTCTTTCTTGATGATTTCAGTGCGTTTTCCACTGGTGCCCAGGTTGCTCCCTGTTCATCAGCACCCTCCCATTACGTCTCTTTACTCCTTTTCAGTGCACCAAGCTTGGCTCCCACCTGAACACCTTACTGGATCACTACCAGCACTTCCAGGAGGTGGCAGAGTGTCTCAGGACGTGGCTGCAGGAGAGTGAAGCCGCTGTTGGGAAGTTGCTCTCAGAGGTGGTTTCTTCAGATCCAGCTGTTCTGCAGAAGCAGCTCGCCAGCGCTAAGGTACAGGGTCCCGGGGTGATCTCCCTCACTGGAGCCTATCTGGGAATCTGGCTGCTGCTCAGAGCAGTCAGTGCCGGGAAAGACTCAACCTGTTTGCTGGATTTTGCTGGTTGAGTGCAAAGATGAACCTGCAGTCTCAGCGGGTCAGGTGAAGCCAGATTCATCCAAGAGGTCCTCAGAGCGAAGCCCATGGGCTGTAGTCACACTGTCCCAGGGGACATCCCAGTGGGACATGGCGGGGACATTCCTCCCCAATGAGGGTGGCTGGGTGCTGGGACAGCCCAAACCCTCCGATCCAGCTCTGCCTGCAGCATGCGGTTGGACCTTCCAAACTGTGTTGTTGCTTTTCTTAATGGTTTTGTGATTAAGGAACAGGATCCCTCAGCAGGGTTTTAGTGGAGCCCTGAGCTCCCCACACGTGCAGGAGCCCACCACCGATTTTTGCCATGTTTCCTGTCGAAGCAGCAGCTGCAGGGAGACCTCGCTGAGCATCAGGTGCCAGTGGAGAAGCTCCAGAAAGCAGCTCGGTCCTTGCTGGAGGTACAAGGGGAGCCGGCCCCAGACCACGGGCACATTCAGCAAACAACAGGTACAGAGCAAAGCAACTGCCTGCATTGGCAGCAGCTCGGTCCTTGCTGGAGGTACAAGGGGAGCCGGCCCCAGACCACGGGCACATTCAGCAAACAACAGGTACAGAGCAAACCAACTGCCTGCATTGGCAGGGGTGGTTGGGGACAAACCAGTGTGAAAACAACCAGGGAGGGAGGAGGGATGAAGTCTCCCACTTTTGTGGGGAGGTGGGTCAAAGGCACACACCAGCATGTCTTCAGGGCTTGTGTTTGCACATGGGGAGGGCTGTCATCCAGGCTGGCCCGTTGCGTTGGGTCCCTTCTCTCACTGCAGAGTTTGGGGATGGAGGTTCGTTGTCAGAGTTTGGCAGAAGCCAAAGGTGGTTCTTGCTGCTCTCTGAGCACAGGCTGAGCTGCTCTTCACCGCTGATTCTCCTTTGCCCTGAACTCTGCAGATGCCATCGTGAGCCGCTTCCAGAACCTCTCCCAGCAGATGGCCAAGCGCTCGGACCTGCTTCAGAAATCCATCGCCCAGTCCCAGAGCGTCCAGGAGAGCCTGGAGAGCCTCCTCCAGTCGGTGGCTGAGATCGAGAAGAACCTGGAGAGAGAGCAGCTGGCTGCCCTCTCCTCCGCCTCCATCCAGGACTCGCTTGCCACGAGCACGGTAAGGCTGGTCCCTGAGCACCCTCTCCTCACACAAGCCTGTCTGCAGGTTCAGGCAGGTGCTGGGATTTACCACAGTATTCTGAAAGCACAAAAACTCCTAAAAAGAGGGATGTGAACAGAACCTTTGCTTAATTTTTTTAAGGCAGGACACAGATCTGTTGAAAGTCTCCTTTCTTTGCTAACAAGTAGGGCTGGCTGGCCCCTGAGCCCCCTCTCCTCACACAAGCCTGTCTGCAGGTTCAGGCAGGTGCTGGGATTTACCACAGTATTCTGAAAGCACAAAAACTCCTAAAAAGAGGGATGTGAACAGAACCTTTGCTTAATTTTTTTAAGGCAGGACACAGATCTGTTGAAAGTCTCCTTTCTTTGCTAACAAGTAGGGCTTGGTGCTGAGGCACCAGGGAAAGGCAGAACAGGTTGGGGAGATTGGAAAAGAGAAGAAAATTGGGATAGAAAGCTATTCGACCCAACCCTGGTTGTCTCAAAGCATGTGTTGCTGACCCCAAAGGCGGCCCAGCCTCTTCACACTGTTTCGATTTTGCTGGAGAGCCTTTCTGAAACAATGTCCCTTTCTGTGTGTGCTTACCCCAGAAGCTGAAGCAGGACATCGCCAGGCAGAAGAGCTGCCTGGAAGCCACTCGCGAGATGGTGATGAGGTTCATGGAGGCGGCAGATAGCCCCACGGCCTCTGCCCTGCAGGACAAGTTGGCGCAGGCGACGGAGCATTTCGGCAGGCTGTGCCGGCAGCAGCGGGAGAGGGAGGAGGCGCTGAAGGGCCTCCTGCCGAAGGTTGAGCAGTACGAGCAGCTCTCGGAGAAGCTGCAGCAGTTCACGGAGAGCAGAGCGCGGTTGTTGGCATCTGGGAACCAGCCAGACCGCGACATTGCTCACTTCTCCCAGCACATCCAGGTGAGATGCAGGAGGAGAAGACTCTGTGTGCATTGGGTTTGTGGGGCAGGGCTGATTTTCAGTGATTTCTTCCCAGGCAAACAGCTCCTGGTTCGCTCCCAGGCTGGCAGGACCTGGCTCTTTGCCTGGAGAAGGGAGCGCGGCTGGAGTGGCTGGGGATGTTTCTGGCAGTGAGAAAGGGGAATGGCATTTCCCTGGAGCCAGGCTGGTTTCTGGGGAGGATTCTCTAGGCAGGCTCTTAGGGGCCAGACCAAACACAACAAGATTTTACCAATTAAAGGCTCCATGGGGTTAATACAGCAGAATACTCGATGCTGGCAGTAAGCGTGGTGCGGGATGTGACAAAGCCCTTGGAGATGACATGGGTCGTGCTGGCCAGTCATGGCCACATGGGATTTTTCCCTCTGGCTTCCTCCAAGTGCTCTGCTACGGAGGGTGGTTTGGCCACAGCCTCAGAAATGCGCTGATCTGGCATACAACCAGACACTTGTGCTGGGGCGGGGGTTGAATTGGCTTGGTCTAGGGCTCCCCATCCCATTCACTGCTTGGCCTTACACCAGCATGGGGGAAGGTGGGATTTGCTCCTGCAGCTGCTTAAAGTATTTGCTGAGCTGGAGGAGCAGGTGGGACCAAGCCATGCCCACTTGTTTGGTGCTGGTGCAATTCATGATGCTGCCCACAGAGGGTCTCTCCAGCTCCCCAGGACTGTCTGATTCATGCCCTTTGCCTGAGACTTGCATCGTCCTTTGCTCTTGGCAGGAACTGAATTCGGAGATGAGGCAGCACCAGGAGGACCTGGCCACCCTGGAGCACCTGGCAGCGGAGCTGAGCTCCTGCAACTTCGCCCCCAGTGCCTCCCAGCAGCAGGAGAAGCTGCAGAGCCTGAAGAAGGACTTTCTGCAGCTGCAGAAGGTGGCAAAAGAGAGGTAAGTCACAGGAACCTGGCCATTCCCTGGGGAGGTGAGTTTGGGGGTGCCTTCGTGGTCAGAGCAAGACCCTGGCGAGATCTTTCCATGCAGGGGGGCACGAGCGAACTCTTGCTGCCTCTCTCCTCCCACACCAGGAGATGTAAGGCAGGTCGTTCCAGCTGACGCTTTAAAAAAAGCCTTGGCTGGGGGCGGTGTGAAAAATTTTTCGCAGGAGAGACCTCTTGCTGCCTCTCTCCTCCCACACCAGGAGATGTAAGGCAGCTCGTTCCAGCTGACGCTTTAAAAAAAGCCTTGGCTGGGGGCGTTGTGAAAAATTCCTGGTGCTGCAGGAGCTGCCGTTCGTGCGTTTCCCAGTGTGTGGGCTGCCACAGCTCCATCCCAGAGCATCTTGCCTGAGGGGAGCGGGGTGCTGGTGGAGGAGCGGGAGCCTGGCCCAGGTGTGCTCTCTGGGAGGTGACAGAGCAGAGCAGCCTGTCCCCTGGGTCTCCGTAAAGTGGGGGGTAAAGGGGAGCTTTAGCAGAAACTTGAGCTCAAATTGGCCATGGCAGCTTGAGCAGGGTCGGAGGGACAGCTTGCCTGTGTCCCCAGGGCAGGTCACGTCTCCCAGGCTGCCTCCCAACTCCCGGATGAATACAGGGAAGGTGATGGGGGGAAAAGTAATAAATCTCGTAATAATCCCCAATAATTCTGCAGTGCACAGAGAGCTGACCCCAGCCAGCCCCGTGCTGGCTGTTCGCAGCTGCGGTTGGTGAGAGTGAGCCGGAGGGGCCATGGCTCCCGTCCAGAGCTGCCTTGTTCCTCCGGGGTGAGCTGAATAGACTGAGCTGCGGCTGAGGAGGAGGAGCAGCCCAGCCTGGCCACCCCCGGGCTGCAGCTGGCTGGGGCGAGACCTCATGAATGAGCCCTGTCTTCCCAAAAGCTTCACTTCCCTCGGGACAAAGAGCACGGCGCGGAGCCAGCACAGGTTTGGGTGGAGGTCCCGCGGCCTCTGGCTACTACAGTGGTGCCAGAGCAGCCCCCAAAGTGCCACCAACCACGGCTTGGAATGGCCAGCGGCAGCGAGGGGCAGGCTGGGGTGTGCACTCCTCTTTGGCTGGTGCTGCCTGCACTGTTCCTAAGCAACATCTAATAATAATAATAATAAAAAGGGCTTCTAGAGACACAACTGTGCTACATTCAGGCAGGGGTAATTGCAAGTCAAAGCACGAGCTCTGACCCTCTGAAATCTTTTCACTCTCAGAGAAAAGGATGCGTCGTCCTGCCAGGAGCAACTGGATGAATTTCGGAAGCTGGTTGGTGCAATGAGGAAGTGGCTGAGGGAGAGCGAAGGCAAAATGCCACCCGCTGAGACCTCCCTGGGCACCCAGGAGCTGCACCAGCGCAGGCAGCAGATCCAGGTGGGCAGAGGGAGCTGGAACCACACTGGCACATTTGGCAGCTGGTGTAGAAATGCTGGAATGTGGAATAAATCCTGGGAAGCAGAGTCTTGGGAGGTCTTTTATGGGTTCAGGAATCCTGGGCTCCCCTGTGCTTGCTGCTGTGATGCAGCCCTGGTTTCCCTTCCCTCCCCTGCCTGCTCTGGGCCAGATTGGTGAGTGGGAGAGCCAAGCACGCTCGTTTTCACCAAGTGTTTCCCTTGCTAGACATGGAAGGTGGCCTCCAGCTATCGGAGCCCCCCCTCGTTTCCGGCACCAGGACGTTTTAAGTCAGGATATGCCAAAGGTTTGACTCAGAGGCAGAGCAGCATCTGCTGAGTCACCCGCAGCCCTCGCACCCCACGGCTCCGTGGAAGCTGCGGGGACCGGACTCAGCGAGGCTGGGTTGTGCAGGGAGGAGGAGGGAGGTCCCTGAAATGGTGGGAGGGAGAAGAAGGTTTCCTTTGACAGACCCACTACTTAGGAAAGAGCTTTTCACTCTTTAATTCACCCCGACAAAAATAAATGTAAAGACACCCACTTTCCCAGCGCAGTCTGCCTGCCATGCGCCCTTCACCAGTTCCCTGGGCGCAGAGGTGACAGGCGAGGAAGGGAAGGGCTGTGGCCGGGCAAACAGGGCCTCCAAACCTGGTCTTTGCTTTTGACCAGGATCTCCTAGAGGAATGGAAGGGAAAGGGGGCCCAGGTGGAGGAGATTGGCCGCAGAGGGACCCTCCTGGAGAACGTGATCATGGAGATTACGGCCCCCGACATCGCGTCCAAGGCAGGTGAGTAGCAGCCTGCTCTCCTGAGGATGCCACCTTCCTCAGCACTCTCACTGCTGGATCATCTCTGAGCCTGCCCCAAGCAAAAAATAGGGTTGTCTCCCTTTTTAACAAACTTCAGAGGGCCCATGGTGGTCTGAGTATTGTGGGGCTCAGCCCCAGGGTCAACTCACTGGTGCTCGTTGCCTTAACACATCAGCCAAGCACCCAGAGCCCACCAATGTGGTTTAATTGTCACGATGAGCACTGAATTACCCTGTGCTTGCCATGAGCCCAGTGTGGGGACAGGTAGAGCTGCTCAGATGGGCCATGGGAGCTTCAGGCTGCTGCAGCGTGGGGGCCCAGGCCCTCGGCCCCATGGGTAGCTCGTGGAGGCGGCTCCTGCTTTCCCTTGATGATGTGCTTCAGCCTCCTGAGGGCTGGAGTGTTTTAATCAAACTCCAGTATTTGGCTTTTATATCTGGATGAAATTTAAGACTGCGATATTGAAACATGATTTACTTATCTCCTTTTTGGCTTTGAGTCTGTGAAGCAATGAGATTATGTCTGGTTCATCTGGAAACCAACTCGAAGATGTCTTCCAGCTTGTGCGAACAAGTCCCTGGACTCTCATCGCTGATGGGCCCCGGTCTGCATACATTTGTTAGGGTTAACCTGATGAGCAGTTTGGTGGGAAACCTCCAAGAGAAGCAGGGAGAGGCTTGTGGGTGACCCACATGGTCACACACATGGGGTGACCAACGCTGCAGCCCCTGACGTCCATGGAAGCTTGAAATGTGTGGTTAGAAAGAGAAAGACTTACCCAATAACATGTCTGATGAATCCCCCTTTGGTTGTGAACGTGGCTAAGATATCTGGAGTCCACGGAGGGGACAGGCAAAGAGAGGGTGTCTGTGCACCACGGTGGGTTTGGATAGTTTCATTCCATACTAAAGGAGAATATGGAGGAGTTAATCCCGTCAGGGGAGTTAATCCCTCCAGGGAAGGCATCCAGCAGTCTCACTTGATATTGTAATTCACAAAATCATGCTCAGGGTAGCGGCTTTCCAGGCCTGGAGAGGAGGCCAGTGGTCCCCAGTATTACCCCCACGCAGGAGCCACATCCACCCTGGTCTCTGGGTGATGCTGGGAGAGGTGCCCAGCTCCAGGCAGCTTCAGCTCTTCTGTTTCTGGTCCAGCGAGGCAGGAGAAGCTCCGGGAAAGCAAAGGGGTGCGGGTGTGTCAAATAAAGGGACACCAAATCAAACTAACGCCTGAACTGGGGGGTTCATCAGCGCCAGGCGGGTGGGCCCACGGAGACGCTGCGTCTGTGCTTGCTGGCCACCGTGGTCCATGTCGTGGAGGGCCCTTCATCGCTTGCTGTCTGCATTCCTAACATGTCTGTCTTGTCCCTCTGTCTGCCTCCGTCCCCTCTGCCCAGGTGCCGCGCTGCCTGCTCCGGGAGGGTCAGTAGGCAGCGTGAACGGATACCACACGTGCAAAGGTGAGCTCGCTGTCCCCGCTGTGCCTGCACATGCGTGCCAAGGCTGCCTCACCATCTCCTTGTCCATTTTTGTCTGTGCATTTCCATCCATGAGAATCTAAACTACCCTGTGATGCCCTCAGCATCCCGTCACAAGTGAAATGAGCCTTGTGAATTCTCAGCCGTGCTGCGCGGTAGCTGGAGCCAGGCGGTGATGGAGGGTGTAGGTCAGGCTGAAGGACAGAGAGGGGCAACTTTGGGGAGTGCCAGCACCCCGACGCCCCATCAGGTGGTGTTAAAAGCTGATAAATGGGAGATGGTTTTAAGGCCTGCAATTAAATTTATTGGTCCTAAGGGATTATAACAGCATCCGACCCTTCAGTTTGAAGAGCAATTTTAATTACTGCCGGTTATCTGCTGTTAGTTCACCGGTTCAGTGAGATAATAGGTGCATAAAAATGGCTTTATATTTTGGTGTCGCGTTATTTAACACTGTATTAGCAGTGACATTGGGAAAGGGGTGCTCAGCCTGCATCAGGCTCACAACCACGAAGGCATTTGCTTTGTTTGCAAACTGTCAGCACGCATACGCCATGCGACTGGAAGGGCCCCTCTGGCATGAGAGGTGAGGATAATCTGACATTGCTCTACAGACAGACGGGCGGCAGCGTGGCCCTTGCTCCTCATGCTTGGCTGGCTGTGGCTGCCCGGGGCTAGATTAGTACCTGATAGTCCAGGCTAAGACGGGCAATGCGGGCAGCGGTCCTCATCTCAGGCTGCTTTTTGGAAACAGATCTGACCGAGATCCAGTGCGATGTGTCAGACGTGACCCAGCAGTACCAGGGCCTTGGCACGGCGCTGCGGGAGCGCCAGCAGCAGCTCTCGGCTATGCTGGAGAACATGCAAGAAGTGCAGGAGGAGGCCAGCTCGTTGCTGAAGTGGCTGGAGTCGAAGGAACAAATGCTCTCCGAGCTGGACGCCTCCTCCTCGCCCACCAAGACAGAGACAATGAGAGCCCAGGCTGAGCACAACAAGGTAACTTCTCCTCCAAAGCCAGGAACGGGGATCTAGGCGTCTCCTCCTGGAGATGTGCTTTGTCATAGCTGGGCTGGAAGGATTAGCAGCGAGGAGCTGCCCTGGTTGAAGAAGGGCTCAAAGACGGGACAGTGGAGCATGAGCCCATTCGCTGTGCTCAACCTCTTTGCTTTTAGACCTGTTGTTTTCAGGTCTTTGGCTCAAGGGGAAGTTGCTTGTCTATAGACTTTGTTGCTGGGTCACTCCAGCTTCTCCTGAAAAGCAATTCCCAGCCTTTCCCTGCTCTGGGAGCCAAGTTAGCTCACAGTATTGCTAATAAAATGATGTTATTAAAGAACAGGAATTGTCCAACTCCAGCTTGTAGCTGCTGCTTCGTTCCTGCTCGGTGATTTCATCTTTTGCCCTGTGTCTGATGAAGTTCAAATGATTTTTTTTCAGGCGTTTTTGGCTGAATTGGAACAGAATTCAGGGAGGATCCAGAAGGTAAAGGAAGCACTTTCTGGCTTGCTGGAGAAATATCCAGATTCTCCAGAAGCAGCGAACTGGAAGAAGATGCAGGAAGACCTGAGTAAGTGCCTGAAGCACTCAGTGAAGCTTCTGTCTTGAAACATCACGTTAGAAGCAGTGTAGGATTGCGGGGCAATTCCCGAGACACGGCAGAGCAGAGTCGCTTCTAATTAAAATTCAGTAAATAGTGAACTTATCTCTTAAGCTGTCTGCTGTACAAGGTGTTCCTGAGATGAGGTCTGTCGTGATTAATGAAAGCTCTGTGATGGATAGAGGTTTTAAAGACCTGCCTCCTTAAATCACTTCTTCTTTAAAAAAGAAAGACAAAAAAGCATTAGTGACATGAGTTGATTATTTTGATTAAAAGCTTCGCTGCTTGATATAAAATTCTAGTCATTCACAAGGCTGTCCCAGGGAATTCAGTGTTGACTAAACAAGACTCTATTTTAAAAGAAGCCCAGAGATTCTCTTCTTTGAAATAGTAGGAACGTGTTCACGGAGTTCGCCATCCAGGAGCTGTAAAGTGCTGTGTGAGAGCTGACACACATGAGGGGAACCTCATTTATCGAGCCAGGGATGTAGGATGGCTTGCCCAAGGTCAGACCAGCTCATGGCAGTAGTGACTAGAGCACAGAAATCCTGCTTGCGAGTGTTGGGGTTTTTTTCTAGGAGCTTCAAGATCACGTAGCCATTAGAAATGGGTAACAGCTTGTTAGGCAGAGAGTGACTAGAGCCATGCTAGTTTTATTGAAGAGCTGAGGAGGTTTCACATGGGAAACCATGGGAGGGGTAAAAGAACCTTCTCAACGGAGGGATGAGCTGGCTGGGAGTGCAACCATCACCAACGCAGCCGGTGCTTCAGATTGCAGGTGGGAAAGAGCCAGCCAGGCGACGGCCGAGCGGCAGCAGAAGCTGGAGGAGTCAGCGAACCAACTGGCCAGCTTCCAGGCGGCCGAAGCCCAGCTGCGCCCCTGGCTCATGGAGAAGGAGCTGATGATGAGCGTGCTGGGACCCCTTTCCATCGACCCAAACATGCTGAACGCACAGAAGCAGCAGGTCCAGGTGAGCTGGGAACGGTGTAGGCATCTCCATGGTGGGTTCAGGATAAGGAGGGGGAGGATGTCTCATCCAGAGTGTGAGGTGGCAGATCGCACTGGGAGTTATTTGTCTTGCAAGTGCTCTGCCACACAGATAGCATTGGGAGATCTCCTGGCTCCTCTCCCAAGTCCTCCAAACCCCACTAAGCGCAAACTGCTGTGAGTAACTTGAAACGGGTACAGCTCTCGAGCTCCCATCCCCGCACTGGATTGACTCATCAGTGAATCACTTGGCCCCTCTTGGAGGGTGAAATTGCTTTGAACAGGACCTGTGCTGATGCTCTGCAGGACCTGCTAATGCTGCCCTTTCCATACCTCCTGCATCCAAATCCTGACACGTTCCTAACCGGCCACATCATCAAGTAAAATGCCCCAGATAACATAATTAGATTTCCTTCTCATCTAACTGGTTTACGTTCCTTCACATGGCAGCAGGACGAATAAGAGAGAGAGCAAAGTCCTGGTTTCACAGACCCCTCCCAGCTTTTTAAGTTGCAACGTCACAGTAAATCATGGTCTGCCCAGCCCAGTTG
>NW_010420589.1:6781-13573 GCF_000710305.1 Buceros rhinoceros silvestris | reverse complement strand
TCCTGCTGATTCCATGAGCTGGATAAAGCCCCTGGAGGTCTGGTTTGTTTTGACTGTGTGTACTTGGAGCTGTCAGTTTTATGCAAACATTTTTATGTTATTTCTGTTCCAGTTTATGCTGAAGGAATTTGAAGCTCGCAGACAGCAGCATGAGCAGCTCAACCAGGCAGCTCAGAGCATCTTGACTGGCCCTGGAGATGCTTCTCCATCCACTAACCAGGTGCAGGAGGAACTTCAAGGGATTAATCAGAAATGGTCTGAGCTAACAGAACGCCTCAACTCCCGCTCCAGCCAAATTGACCAAGCCATCGTAAAGAGCACCCAGTACCAGGAGCTCCTCCAGGGCCTCTCCGAGAAGGTGAAGGCAGTTGGGCAGCGCCTGAGCAGCCAGTCTGCCGTCAGCACGCAGCCTGATGCCGTGAAACAGCAGCTGGAGGAAACCAGTGAGATCCGCTCGGACCTGGAGCAGCTGGAAGAGGAGATCACAGAGGCTCAGACCCTCTGTGATGATCTCTCTGTCCTGATTGGGGAGCAGTATCTCAAAGATGAGTTAAGGAAACGTCTGGAGACGGTGGCACTTCCTCTCAAAGGGCTGGAAGACCTGGCAGGTGAGCCAGAGCAGAGAAGTTGCTGGAGAGATGTTGGGATGTCTTAATTCCACCCCTGCTTTTTACCAAAGGGCTCTCCCATCACTGGATTTCTAAGAACAACAGGGGAAGCACCATTTATCATTTTTTAGGGTGGTTTGTGGGTGGCTTATGTGGGACTAAGCAAGAGGGGTCACACTCCAGACAGACCTGAGCCTGGAGAGTGAGCAGAGGTGTTTAGTCCCGCTGATGCGGCTCTTCAGTGAGTCAGCCTGGCCTGCAGCAGGATGGCACATGCTATGCCTGGAAAAAAAGCAGGTTCCTAAATTCAGAATGGGGCATCAAGGGACCCAGTGGCCACCCTCTAATCTTGGGATGCCTCTTCTGATCTCTAAAAGGTTGCGTGTAGAGACTGGTCAGAGATCTGAGACTGCTGTGTTATCATTGCCTGGTACTACCTAAGAAATTTATGAATCAGTGAGCAAAAAGGGTAGTGATGCAATGGAAAACTCCTTCCTGTTAATCAAAACACAGTCAGTGCATCTGCGATGATTTTAAATAATTGCACTTTGCTTATTTGATTTCAGCGTAATTGTTGTGTTCTAATCTCATTTCCATTTCAGCCGACCGGATGAACCGACTGCAGACTGCGCTCGCAAGTTCCCAGCAGTTCCAGCATATGTTTGATGAACTCAGGACCTGGCTCGATGACAAACGGTGCCAGCAAGCTCAGAACCAAGCCATTTCTGCTAAACTGGAGAGGCTACAGAGCCAGATTCAGGAACAAGAAGAGTTCCAGAAAAGCCTCAACCAACACAGTGGCTCCTACGAGATGATTGTAGCTGAGGGAGAATCTTTGCTGCTTTCTGTCCAGCCTGGGGAGGAGAAGACCACTCTGCAAAACCAGTTGATCAGCCTCAAAACACATTGGGAAGAGCTCAGCAGGCAGACTGCCGACAGACACTCTAAGCTCAAGGACTGTTTGCAGAAAGCTCAGAAGTACCAACGGCATGCGGAGGACCTCCTGCCTTGGGTGGAGGACTGCAAGGCAAAGATGTCAGAGCTGGAAGTAAGTCTGGATCCAGTGCAGCTGGAGGCGACTCTTCTGCGGTCAAAGGCTATGCTGAGTGACGTGGAGAAGCGCCGCTCCTTGCTGGAGATGCTGAACAGCGCTGCCGACATCCTGATTGACGCTTCTCAAACCGATGAGGATGACATTCGGGATGAGAAAGCTGGCATCAATCAGAAGATGGATGCCATCACAGAAGAGCTGCAAGCCAAGACTGGCTCCATTGAAGAAATGTCACAGAGGCTCAAGGAGTTTCAAGAGAGCTTCAAGAACATTGAGAAGAAGCTGGAAGGGGCGAAGCGCCAGCTGGAGATCTATGATGCACTGGGGCCGCAAGCCTGCAGCAACAAGAATCTGGAGAAGCTCAGGGCACAGCAGGAGGTGCTGCAGGCCCTGGAGCCACAAGTGGATTATCTGAAAAACTTCACTCAAGGTCTAGTGGAAGATGCCCCAGATGGGTCTGACTGTTCCCAGCTCTTAAGTCAAGCTGACGTGGCTCAGCAGGACTTCAAAGCTGTGAAGCAGAGGGTAAATGACTGCTGTACGCTCATGGAAAGCAAGCTTGAAGGCATTGGCCAATTCAATAATCGGGTCAGGGAGATGTTCTCTCAACTGGCGGATCTTGATGACGAGCTAGACAGCATGGGCCCCATCGGGAGGGACTCCGACAGCCTTCAGTCCCAAGCAGAGGATGTTCGGGCCTTCCTGGGCAAACTCCACAGGTTGAGGTCTGACATCGAAGCTTCTGAAAGTGACTGTAAGAAGATGCTGGAGGACGAAGGGAGCCCCGATTTGTTAGGACTGAAACGAGAGTTGGAGACGCTGAATAAACAGTGCAGCAAACTGACAGAGAGAGGCAAGAACCGTCAGGAGCAGGTAGAAACGACGCTGAATCGTGTCGAGGACTTTTACAGCAGGCTGAAGGAGCTGACCCACATGACAACTGCGGCGGAGGAGAACGAGGCATTGCAGTGGGTGGTGGGGACAGAGGTGGAAACCATCAACCAGCAGTTGGCAGACTTCAAGGTAAGTTTTCATGCTCTAACATTTCTTAAGTGGCATTTGGTGTTTGAAGGTCTGTCTAGTGTTGTGGTCTTTTGGGTAGGACCTCTGGTCTTCAAGCTGTGGTGGTTTCCTTGTTTGTGGCTATAAAGTCAGTGGTTTTGGTGTAGTAAAATTCTCCTCTGGAGAATGTAAGATCAACTGCTGGACTGGGTCGTCCGTGGTGAAAAGGTGCAGAAGGATTTTGTGATTGGGAGGAAAAAGCCTTTTCCCTGTTCCCCTTGTGATGCGTAATGGTGGTGAGCCGGTACCTCCTGGGCTTGTAGAGGTGGTTGGCATTTAGATTTTGGGGGAGGGAGGGGTGTTTTTGAGTCGAGTCCATCTCAACTGTAAGCTGGCACCATCTGAAAGTCTAGTCCAGATCAGGTCTTTCTACCTGACCCACTATTCGTGCTCACTGTTCACTTCATCCGGGCCACATACTATGTCCATTTTGGGTCCCTGGGTACACGTAAAGCCACGGGTGGGACAAGGGATATGGACGGGGGACAAAACCAAGGCAAAGTTTTGCTGTGGGCTGTTCGTGTTTCCAGCAAAGAGCTGCAGGAGACCATCAAGGCTTGCGTGAAATGCTGAGAGAGGGGCGAGTTGGAGTGTGCTTGATGGTTTTTTACCCAGTATTACGGTGTTGGGTCACGCTGTTACACCACATTAATTATATTAATACTGTTTAGGAATTCTCTTGCTGTGAAGCTTCTATTACTGATGTGCTTGGGAGCTGCTGATTGGGCTGATTTACATCAGGCTGCTCGCTTCCTGGTGTTAATGGGGGGGTGGGAGGGGGAGGCGTTTTTACAGCCATTTACTTTTCATCTCATGGCTAATTGATCCCGTTCCACCACTTAACAGCTCTGCGAAACCTTCACCTGGACAAGGTATTTCTGTTTGAGGGGTTATCTATCCAAAAAAGAGCTTGGAAGTGTTACTTAGGGGGCAAACTCGGCCTCATCTGATCGTGGTGGTGTTGACTCTTGTGTTGAGCCGTGGTTTTCATTGGCTTATGCTGATGGGAAGGGTTTAATTTCAGCATTAAACACCACGCAGCTGCTTGGAACAAATATATCCAAAAAGGAGGTTTTAGTCCTTAAAACCAGTGAAACTTCCCTGCAGAGCAAGAGATTATTCCCGGCTGATGAGTGAGGCCAGCAAGCGCGGCTAAACCCATTGCAGTGCTTGCAAATGGTCTAGAGCTCAGTGACCTTGAGGGTGACCCTTTAAGACCACGGTGGCCTGAGCTGCGTGAGCCAAGGGTGCTTTGGGGAGGGTGACATCCTTACCAGGAGTCATTCATTGGCCACTGAGGCCACACAGTGCAGTTGGGGTCTTGGCGTTCGTGGAAAAATGAAAGTTGCAGCCATGTGATGGCTGAGGCTGAAGTGGGGGAGAAGCCAGAAGGGTGGATGAAGCAATCGCTGTTACACAGCAGCATTCCTCCCGTGCACGGCTCATCCAGAGAGCGAGCGTTCTTGGACGAACCGGGGGTGTTGCAGAGCAGATCTTTGCACAGCCTCACCTTACGGTGCTCTGGAAGGGGAAGCGCGCTCCCAGCTGTTGATCTGCACATGGAAGGGCGTCACGGTGTATGGGCAGGGACCGCCTGTTCTCCACACATGCAGGATGGAGAGCGGTGGAGACATCTTGGGCTCTGGAGGAAGCGGGGGACATGGGGGGCTTTTCTTGGTTGCACCAGGCTTTTGTTTCTCAGTGCTGAAGACAGTATCACAACTCACTTGGATTGCAAAGAAGATGGACGGTGTGTCCTGGGGGAGCAGGGGCAACTCCTTGTCCAGGCGGTGCTCCCCGGGGTGGCGCACGGAGGAGGATGGGGTAGCTGGAGCACTCCAAGAGCAGTCGCGGTCTGTCTGTCCAGAAGGCTCAAATGCAGCCAGATATTATGTCTTAAGGCATTAATTTTAATGAACATCTGTGTTAATGAGATGCAAATTAGGCATGGCCCCAGGGCTCCAGGCAAGTTGCCAATGCAGCCCTGACAAAGGTGGGCACTTCTGGACTCATTATGTCCAGATTTTAATAAAGAAGATATATCAAAGGCTCTGATGGAGGCCGCGAACAAATGACTTCCAAAGCACCTTACCCTTGAAGCTTCCTGTATATTTTTATTTTCCCGCCTGCAAACACCCCTCAAACTCGCCCCAAAAGGCCACAACCTATAACAAACCCTGAACTTTTGGAGAACTGCCACCTGTGTGACTCCTCTCTTCCCCCTAGCCCCTTTCCCAGTTGGCTACGGGAGGGAGGAGCCCTTCCCCGCTGGACGTGTTCCTCCTGGCCGGGTTTCTGAGAGGCGGGAGGCTGGGAAGCAGCTGTCGGATCTTGCTCAGGGCAGGGGGAAGCTTTGTTTGCAGGAGGTGTTTCAGTTCAGCGAGTGGGTGCGACGGTGGGGATGGCTATGCTGGGGGGCTGAGCCCGCGCCAGCTCCCGTGGCCATCAGAAGCATGGACAGCGATGCAGGGTGGACCTGGCCTTCAGGACATGGGGGGAAACGAGGTTTGGGGCACCACATTGTTAGAGGAATGTAAGAAACACATCTGGAAGAGACTTTAAGGGGTTGTCTAGTTTAGTCCCTAGTTTTATGGTGAGATCAAGTGCAGCTGAAAGGCACTCTGTGGTTTGGAGTCTGTGCTTATATGGACATCCTGATGGATCACCTCAGATACAGCCCTGCTGCAGGAGGAATAGCAGGAGGTGAGCTCACGTGAAGCTGTCAGAGCGAAGAAACCTCTTTAACTCCTCATCTTCAGCACGAGTTTAACCCAAGTGGCTGTCTTCCCACTGGTGCCTCTCTGAGCAGCCCCTTTTTTGTATAAAATGGTACTAGAAGTTGGAAGAATGTTTTTGTGCTGTGTCTCCACAAGGCTCACGCGGCTGAGTTGGGCTCTGTGGCATGTGGGGTGAGCGACAGCCACCAGTAGGATCTCCTGGTAGGAGCTTTCAGTCCGGAGCATTTCTTTGCCCTCTGCTCTCTCGGCTGTCAGCTCAGGTTTCTCAAAGCTTACACTAATATTAAATTTTAATGACAGGAATCAGATAAGCTGCAGTTGAAATGTTACTGAACATAACAGCTGGGTGATTCCGTTTAGCAAACAGCAGAATTCCCCAGGTACGGACGAGAGATGGAGGGTCCCATGGAGATGTAGGGGCTTTCTCCATCGCGTGCTCTCCAGCATCAGCAGCCCCTGAGCTAGAAGACCCCCAGTTACAACCCTTCCTCCCAAAGAGTGGGAAACTAATGCTGTTCTTTGGATAAAGCTTGTGCTGCTCAGTGCAAGCGCCCATCTTCCTCTACACGCTCAAGAAGCAGTGGTGAGGTTTGCTGGTTTGGAGCCACGGTGCCAGAAAGCCCCTGGGATGGGCTGGCCAAAGAGCATCCATCAGTCTGGGCCACTGAGAGCTGATGGAATCGAATTCTTTGGTGTTTTGGGGAAGATGGCTGTGCTGGGGGAGCTTGGCCTCCTAGGTGGGGGAGCTCAAGCCTTGGGTTTTGTTTATCATTTATTTTGAACTGGCGTTTCAAAGCCTGGCTGATCCTTAGCATTGGCAGTTCCGAGCTGGGACTCTCTTTGATTCACCGCGTTGTTTTTGGCCAAGCTCTAATGTTGCCACATTTCCCCTACAAAGCAGAACGTAACGCTCAGCCGGGTCAAAGGCACCAGCACAGATTTTTAGGCTTGCTGCAATACAGAACGATGCTCAGGAGTGGAAGGATGCCGTTCCCTCCCCAGCTGCGTCATGCCAGAGTGGTTTTGTTTTGCTGGGGACACTTTCTTCCCTGTGACAAAGATGAGAGCAGGGGCAGGACAGCCTGTTGTGCTCAACAGCCGGGCAGGGTTTCTGTAAGAACCTGACCCAAAATGAAACCCAAGGACCCAATGTGACATAGTCAAACAGTCGCCATCATGTTCAAATTGCCGCAGACGCAGTTGGCCGAAGAGGCAGTCTCGTGGTGATGCCTCTGATCGCGGCTGGTCCCCTGTTGCCTTGCCAGCCCCCTCCCACCATCACCACAGCTGCGCTTCGCCTCACGTCTGCCAGCGGTGCTGGGGCACGGCGGAG
>NW_010420589.1:638-6685 GCF_000710305.1 Buceros rhinoceros silvestris | reverse complement strand
CGGGACCTGCCGCAGCTGGCACACGCTGGCCGCTGATCCAGGATCTCGCCTCCGAGTATTAATTAAACCTCACCCTTGCTCCAGCCAGAGAGGAGGGGGGGAGCAGGAGGAGGTCTGCCGCATCCGACCCTCATGGGCAATGGCTTTGCCAGGGCAGGTCGTGGGGAGCAGAGGGAAGAAATGGGATTTTGGGCTCCTACCGGGGATTTTGTGGGAGGTTGTTTGAATCCAGAGTTGCTCAATGCCGCAAACTCGGGCACCGCTCCTCGCCGCCAGTAAAGGTTTTATGCTGGACGACAGAGATGGGGAGGGAGAATCCCTAGACAGCGATAACTGCAGCCACACTCCCATTTCATTTTAGAGCAGGTCAGGTCGTCCAGGGCCTGTGGAGCCCTTGTGCCTCCACCACCTTCTTTGTCTGCTTAAGTAAAAAAAAAATAGGAAAAAAATCCCGGGAGGGGTGATGCAGAGAGTGAGTAAAGCCCTGAGCAGCATTAGTCATCTCGCCATTCAGCTGCCGCTCTGCCTGACCCTGCTCCGGGTCCTCCCGCTTCACCCGGAGTGAAAGCAGCAATTAGCTGTCGCTCGTCGCATGCCCGCACGTGCTCCCCTCGCGGCAGGGCGACATCAGGTGACTTCTAATTCCCTCAACCTTTCGGACTCAACGGTGTGATCAGAAATGCCGCTGTTGCTGGTAACTGTGTGCCCCGTGGCCTTGAGGGTACAAAGGGAGCTCACGGGCTTCGCATCCTCTGCATGGGCTGTTGTCATCACACAGGGCATAGGTGACCGGGAGAGCCGTGGGATGGGGACTTGGCTGCCCCGTGCTGTGCGGTGTTTCCTGGTGGTTGTTTTGCAGAAGGACTGAAATGGGTGATTTCTTCCCAGAAATTTATCCCATTTGTGTTGGTGGAGTGCAGGACAGGGACGAGCACTGTCCCTGCTTGCTCTTGAGGATGGGCAAAGGAAAACCAGAATCCCATCTCGGGATCGCGGGGCTGAACTGGAGAGCAGGAACAGATCCGTGTGCTGAGTAGGCATGGGATTTACACCCAAAGTCTTCGTTTCTCAAGATGCTGTGTAAACTGCCTCTAGCAGGCACGGCTGCTCACGGGTGATGCCCAAACACCTGGCCCAGGTACCTCCACCCCCCATCGTACAGCCAAAGACCCCATAGCTGGGGGTGGGTCGCTGGTGGGGGCTCCAGGGGTGGGTGAGAGAAGGGAGGTGGGTTCCTGGGATGGGACGCTCTGCCACTTGTTGTGCCCCAGCCTGGCTGAGGGTATTTTTAACCCTTCTGTGCCCCCGGAGGAATGCGTGCGGCTCCCGACAGTCGTCCAGTTGGGAGCAGCTGGGTGGGACTGGGCTGGGAGCAGGGACAGGCTGCACCATGGTGTCTTCTCGTTGAACGCTTTCCAGACCTACTTAAAGTATCTCTGGCTAGTATTTTCAGCATCAGCAACACACGCAAAAATGCCTCCTCTCTGACAGCTGTTAAGCTGCCTTAAAGGCACCATCTCCCCTCGTTGGAGAAGTGGATGATAAATAGGGAGGGATAAGCGCAGGCTGTGCCGGGTGACGGGGCTGTCACCGAACCTGGCTGGGGCGAGTGGCCCGAGCAAAGCTGCAAAGCCTTGGTGGTGGCTGGTGCGCTTCTAACTTGGTGATCTGGGGGTGTTGTAAATAAACGTGTTTGCACAAGAGGCTCTTGAGTGCGAGTGGCCCCTGCAGCCTCTTCGTTCCCTAGGAATAAATTTTATGGCAAAGGGAAGAGCAAACGTGCCCCTGGAGATCGTCTGGTTGCTGGTGTGCTCGTTCTTCAGTGAGCCACGGATGGGTTTTGACCTTGACTTGTCAGTGGGCAGGCGGAGAGGCACAGGCACTTCCCTGCTCCCGAGCAAGCCAAGAACAAGAGCGAATTAAACCGAGAGCTGCTGAGACCAAGCAAATCATAGCAAGGCTTTTTTTTTTTTCTCCTTTTCTTGACCGTAAAACAATTCGTCTGTGATCAAACAGTCCCTTTCAGGAGGCAGCTGGGGTCACTGCTCCAAAGCCACCCACTTGCAGATGCTTTGGTGACCCTGCCAGGTCTCAGCTGAGGGAGGTGGCCATAGGAATGTCCTCTCACAGGAGGGCTCGTTAGCTGGTGGTGATGACACTTCACACTGTTTCCAGGAGATACTAAAAATACCAGCTTTGCATAAGACCGGGAGAGCTGAGGATCCGAGAGAGGAGGAGATGGGAAGCTTTTTGTCTGCAAAGGCTGAGCAGAGGAGGGAGAGGAGCCTGGTCCCTGGAGGACACGGCCACGGAGGTGGGAATCCATGGGGAAGTGTGTGGTGGAGAGAACACAGGACTTTCCCATCACCCCCAGCATCCGAGCAAGCCACCGGTCACTGCTGGGGAAGGGAGTGACGGTGGCCACTGGGTCTGGAGCAGACCAGGGCTTCTCTGGGGAAGGGCTCAGGCTTGAATTAGTCACCACAGCGTTTCAAGAACAATTGCCAATTCTTCTGCTGAAGGAGTGGTTTAAAATGACTCCCATCCAGAGGATTCTCTGGATGATAACACACTTACCTCACTTCCGAAAGAACCTCCAGAGCAGTTTATTAATCACCTCGTCCCTCGGCTCTCCCTGCTGTGCCCAGTTGCTCTGATACTGGGTAAGGAGCATCTTCTTCGGTTTTCCATTTCCCTGGGGTGGGCAGTGGGGTGGCAGCACCACCGTGGGTGCTGCTTCATTGGCAGCATGGAAAGGATGGCCGGAGAGCCCAGGGTGCTTCATCCACCTTTGCGCAGCACCAGAGCGAAGCCTGGCAGCCCTGGAGGGGAACTGGCAGGAAAACTGGGCAGCTGAGGACAAAAATGGGTGTTTCAGCATGTTGCACCTCCCATGCCCAGCTGAGCTCCCACCACAAGGGACTCTGGCCCATAGCCCTACCCTTTGCTCACCGTCCCAGTCAGGTTGCTGCCATTTCCGGGTGCTCTGTGCGCACAGAGGGAGTCTCGGGGCAGCTCCAGGCTCCGGAGTCATCAAGCGCTGAATGCCACAGTGTGGGGCTGTGCCTGAGTGTTGCTGTAACACGTGGGCTCCAGGCTTCATTCGGGAGAATTATTTATACCAACATCTATATTAGCTGCCTTGCAGGGGAAGCGCCACGGTGCAGCTTCTGCACCCTTGGAAAAATAAAACAAATTTTAAAATGCAGCACTTGCTGCATCTGTGCATCCAAACTGCAGGATGTTCCTTGGGGACTTTGGGTTTTAACCTCTTTCTAAAACTTTTCCAGTGGAGGTGCAGACCGCCATGGAGTGAACCGAGGTTTCCTCCCACATCTCTGTGAAGGAGAGCCCCGGATTAACAGGCTACAGGGTGCACATCATGATGGATGGCTCCCTGCGTCACCAACAGCCACGGCCTTTGAAGAGGGATTGCGTGGTGGCAAAGGCCTGACGTGAAATGGGTTTGAAGGCAGCCAAGGGGGTGAGGAGTACCCAGCCCGGCACAGTGGGATGGGATTAGCCTGGGTGCTCTTCCCTGGAACACGCTGGAGCTCGGGCCTTGCCCCCGTGGCACCAAAACGCCGGTCGCAGATTTGGCAAAAGGAGCAAGTTTAGGAGAGCGACAGCACTGAAAGGGAGATGAAGAAATCCCTCTGACCTTCTGAGAATCACAGCAAAAGCTTTAAAAACCATGAATCCTCTGCTTAAAATCCCAGCGGAACCTAAAAAGCCGTTTCTAAGGCAGATTTTTGATGTGCGTGATTTGGCTCTGTGCTTTTATTGCAGAGTCTGAGGGAGGCTGAAACACGCCCTGAGCCTCCGCTGGGCTGGAGGCACTCGGGGTTTATCCCCTCTGCATTGCTTGGACACAGCATCCTATCCCAACCCGGTGGTCCCTTCTGCCACCAGCAGCTTGGTGACCCTCACAAGTCAGTCACAGTCAGCAAGACCTGTAGGGACAAAGCTTGTGGTGCAAGGGCAGGAGCTCTCCTGCAGCCACCCTCGGCCAGGCTGGGCGAGCGGGTGCTGCCCTGCCCAGGGCACAAGGGCACTAAGGTGAAGATTAAAGATGCTTTGAAGATGAAGAAGACCCTTGGTTGTACCTTGGGCTCATTAGCAATGTGTCCTTCAGATATCTTGAGCTGTCTCTGAGCTCTTTTGCTTGTCACATAGCACAGGTCCCTCATTTCCAGCTGCTGAGATGCATTTAAAGAAAGCTAAAAATATATTGGTTTCCACATACTGCTTTCCCATGTAAACAGCGGCGGCAGCGGCGGGCAGGATGTAATGCAGTCGTAAACAGGGTGACATCAGCCCGTGACGGGCAAGGCACGCGTCCCCACGCTCCGGGCCACGGCCATATGAGGCAAGTTTGAAACCTACAGGTCTGGGAGACAAATGAGGATGCTCCTCCTTGGAACAAATCTGGGAAAACCTCTGGGTGGCTTTTAGCTGAGGGTCTTTATCTGCAGGAGGTGGCTGGCGTGGCCTGGGCTGGATGACAGCCTTCAGGAGAGCTGTTTGGACCCTTGCCCCTGGCGGGCTGGCTGCCGGAGCATCCCAGGGGCATCCCAGTGCCCAAGCGCATCATTTGCAGCCATGAACCTCAGCGAGGGTTTGGCCAAAACGTGCTGATAACAGGGCAGGCGAGAGGTTTGGTGGCTGAACAAAAGCCAGGTGAGGGGTCTTGGAGGTCCACTCTGTCCACTACCAGCACGCTGCACGTCCGCTCCTGAGCACGGGGCTGTGGCTCTGAAGCTCTATCAGGCCTTTATTTCAAGTCCCAGCGCTTGCTGCTGGCAGGACTCCGTGTGCCAGCACCACTCGGAGACACCCAAAAGGACACAAATTGAGACAGGACCTTCGCGTCCTGCCCTTGAGCCAACACAAATCTTGAGCAAAGCCTTGAGGTTGCAGTTCCCAGCACCCTTCAGCTTCCGTCCCCATCACTGGGGTGGCACTTGGTGGCTTAAAGCCATGACTTGGGGAACCTGCAAGAGCTCCGGCTGCGCTCCTCAGGCCAGGCATAGCAGGTTTGTAATTGGCTTTAGTAGAGGCTGAGTATTTCCCTAATGGTTTTAGAGTCGGGGGGGATGCGTTGGGGGAAGACTTGGCTTGCTGCTGGCACGTGACTCGGTGAGGAAATGGGAAAAGAATTTCTGGCTGTGAAACGGCAGCTCCACGTCGAGAGATCGTTCCTTCTTCGAAGTGGAACAAAAAGCCTCCTCGCCCCAGCCCGGATGCCTGGGATTCCTCGCGGAGGGGCCCTGGAGCGCTAACGGTCCTGCTTCTGCTCCACCAGTTCCCGGCCAAGGTGGTAGCGAGGAGCCGGGGGTGGCTTTGCCAGAGCGCTGGCACAGCCTGACCCTTCTTCCCTTGTTGTTTCAGCTGCGCTGGATTAATAGCACAGACCAAGTATAAAACTCTGGGCTTTGGGACGCTCTTGCAGCGTTGGCAGCCAGGGCTGGGGGAGGCTGCAGGGCCACCCCTGGCCGACCTTCTGTCCAGGGGACGAGTTGGGCCTTGGATGGGCAAAGGGGCTCCCAGGGACTGCTGGGCTTCCCTTCCTGCAGCGAGGGGCTGTGGAGAGGGCTAGGGGCTGCTCGTACACCCCTTCCCACCTCCTGCTCTTTTCCTCAGTCATATTTAAGCATGGAAATAAGAAAAGGAGTTTCCAAAGACTTCCCGGTGTGCAACCAGCTCCGCCGAGCATTTCGGGGCCATTTAATGGGCATTGCTTCCCCATAACCCTGAACCCTCTCATCCACGCATTGTCCCTCCCCATCCCTCCAAAAGGAAAAAATCCTTTGGGTCTTCCCACCTCCTGCTCTTTTCCTCAGTCATATTTAAGCATGGAAATAAGAAAAGGAGTTTCCAAAGACTTCCCGGTGTGCAACCAGCTCCGCCGAGCATTTCGGGGCCATTTAATGGGCATTGCTTCCCCATAACCCTGAACCCTCTCATCCACGCATTGTCCCTCCCCATCCCTCCAAAAGGAAAAAATCCTTTGGGTAATGTGATGCTGGAGCTGCTGCATGTGCCGT
>NW_010420589.1:0-488 GCF_000710305.1 Buceros rhinoceros silvestris | reverse complement strand
GGGTCCGGGGGCTTGGGGACGGGGAAGCTGGACTCCCACCACAGCCATGCTGTGACCTTAACCAAGCCCTGGTGATTTTGGAGACAGCAGGGACCTGAGGCACATCCAAAAAACAGGCGATTCATCCCTCCTTTGCCTTCAACCCCACAGCCACCCCCTCCTTGGCTTTCACCCCCCCAGCCACATAGGAAGGCTTTTGGTGAAGCCGTGGCACGAGGTTGCAGTCTCCCAGCATCGGCACTTGTGGGGTGTACGGTGCACGCTTTGATGTCTCAAGCACCTGCCAAGCCTCTCGTATTTTTATCCCGATGCTGTAATTCATCCCCGAAGTGGCAGGCCGGGTGGCTGGTGGGGCGGGTTGTTGCCTGGAGATGTGTGGAGGCTGTTCCAAGCCCTCCTGTTTTCTCTTCCCAAGTCTGTGACTTCCCTCCGTATCACTTCGCAGCGCTGATTCACGCGCCCCGGTTGCCTCCCGCTCCCAGCCCCAC
>NW_010420588.1:12707-20928 GCF_000710305.1 Buceros rhinoceros silvestris | reverse complement strand
CCAACCAGATGATTCTATGATTCTGTGACTTACAGACAGGTTGACTTTCACTCACCTTATTTTTTTTCTAGCATTAACACACAACAGTAGGAATAGTATGTATTTTAACCTTAAATTCCATTGCATGCAATTTTCCTTTTAAGAAACTTTGGAGTGGGTAGCACAGTTGGGCAGCCAGTACCCTGCCATGTGACCAGAAAGTATAAAGGCCATACCAGTGGTGACATGGGTGGGAAAGGACTTGTAGATTGCTCTAGCACACCCTCATCTAGTGTATAAACTCAGGAGAGGTAAGCAAAACTGCTAGGATGTGCATAGAAGTGCATTCATCACAAAGAAAAATCACTCAATCCTACTGTAAAATCAGAAAGTAAGAGACAAGACTGGATCAGTCAGTTCTAACTTCCAACACCTCATCAAACCAGGAATGGACAATTAAGACACACCGATGCAAGTGCAACTTGTGCGAAGGAAGCTGGTTTACTGGATACACTTTGCTAGCACATAAACTGCCATGGCACAGGCAAGCTCAGGGAGAACAAAGTCTTCAGAAAGAACAGAAAGAATCCTCTAAACTGATATTCCAAGTGACTATGGATATTCTCTATGGAGGAAAATAGTGCTTCTACAGTTCCTCTTGAAAACAGATGCAAGATTTGTTTCCAGGCCTGTTCATCTGACTTTTCATGAGTATGTTACCAACTTATTCCTATATTTCTCACTTCTTTTTGATAGGAAGGATTCCACTGAAAATAGTGGGTAGCACAGGAGACTAGTTTTAGTCCACCTCTTTAGCACTATATAATTTCATTTGCTACAACGAATCATTATAAAGTCAGCTGAAGTGCAAGATAACATACCTTAAGAACCTTCAAAGAAAAAAATATAATGGTATCTACCTAATTATACATCAAAGAGTACTTTAGGAATAAATTCTGTTATCTGCAATGTTAGATCTTATTTTTTTTTAGTGCTCTGCTTTAGTAATAATGTAAGAACAGTGCTGCCTGAATTAACCATGCTCCACAACTGTGCTCAGCTATCAGGGGTGTCCAAATGTACTTTTACATGTCCACTTTATTTGTACCATTAGAGATTTTCATTCCATATTTCGCACAGAATTATTCAATTCTTCATGCAGAAGTACTTCCACTTTGGTCTTTTTTAATAACTTCAGTCTTGTCACAGTTCATCATAATGCCTCTGTACCACATGTGTGGCTCTGGATGTGGAAAGCCAGTCAGTGGGGGATGCGGGTGGCAGTCCATCCACACCAGAGGTGTCTCTCCAAGGTCAGAAAGGCCTGCCCTGCATATCGCAACCACCTCCACAAGGAAGAAGAGATGGGGTTTAGTCGTGGGCGACACCCTTCTGAGAGGAACAGAGGGTCCAACATGCTGGGCAGAACCTCTTCATAGGGAAGTCTGATGCCTCCTTGGGACTCGGGTTCGGGACATCACCAGGAAACTTCCTAGCTTGCTGAGGCCCTCAGACTATTATCCCTTACTATTCCATGTAGGTGGAGAGGAAGCTGCAATCCATAGTTGAAGAGTGATCAAAAGAGATCTCAGGACTTTGGGATGAGGGAATCTGGAGCACAGGTTAATTTTTTCTGTCTCCTACCAGTTGCAGGCAGTGACATTGGAAGAAACAGACAGATCCAGTCTATTAATACATGGCTCCATGGGTGGTGTCACCACCACAGTTTTGGGGTTTTTAACAACAGGATGGTCTACATGACACCAGGATTGCTGGTGTCAGATGGGACTAGTCTTTCTCAAAGGGGAAAGAGAGTCTTGGCTCAGGATCTTGTGTGACTCATTGACAGGGCTTTAAACTAGACTTGAAAGGGGTGATGTGTGTGTGTGTGTGTGTGTGTGTGTGTGAAATAATATCAGGTTTGCCTGAGTCAAGCTGTGGGATGACATGCCATGATTGGAGGGGCAGGATGCTAGTGAGGGTCCTCAGCCTGTAGCTCTGAGATGTGCTGAGGACACTGCAGCAAAATTGAAGTCTTATGGAGATGAGCCAGGGGCTCTTGAGGTAAAAGGATTCAACAGGGAAACAATGATAAAATATCTCCAAAAAATTAAGGGTGTTCCTCCAAGAAGGTGACACTGGCAACAGTCCAGGGCCCTTGAGCCTCCCCCTGCCAGGCTGAAGCAAAAATGAAAGAAGCAAATGGAGGCAAGTCCATGCTCAAGAGTGGCTGGTGAACTCCCTACTTGCCCACCTCACCCTCCCAGGTGCCTCTTACAACATGTGTGAGGCTCTGGATGTGGAAAGCCAGTCAGTGGGGGATGCGGGTGGCAGTCCATCCACACCAGAGGTGTCTCTCCAAGGTCAGAAAGGCCTGCCCTGCATATCGCAACCACCTCCACAAGGAAGAAGAGATGGGGTTTAGTCGTGGGCGACACCCTTCTGAGAGGAACAGAGGGTCCAACATGCTGGGCAGAACCTCTTCATAGGGAAGTCTGATGCCTCCTTGGGACTCGGGTTCGGGACATCACCAGGAAACTTCCTAGCTTGCTGAGGCCCTCAGACTATTATCCCTTACTATTCCATGTAGGTGGAGAGGAAGCTGCAATCCATAGTTGAAGAGTGATCAAAAGAGATCTCAGGACTTTGGGATGAGGGAATCTGGAGCACAGGTTAATTTTTTCTGTCTCCTACCAGTTGCAGGCAGTGACATTGGAAGAAACAGACAGATCCAGTCTATTAATACATGGCTCCATGGGTGGTGTCACCACCACAGTTTTGGGGTTTTTAACAACGGGATGGTCTACATGACACCAGGATTGCTGGTGTCAGATGGGACTAGTCTTTCTCAAAGGGGAAAGAGAGTCTTGGCTCAGGATCTTGTGTGACTCATTGACAGGGCTTTAAACTAGACTTGAAAGGGGTGAGGGATAATATCAGGCTTGGCTGTGACAAGCTGTGGGATGACACGCCATGGTTAGAGGGACAGGATATTAGTGAGGGCCCTCAGCCTGTTGCTCTGAGGCATCCTGGGGACACTGCAGCAAGGCTGAAGTCTTACAGAGATGAGCCATGTAATAGGTGGTAGATGCCCCATCCCTGGAAACATTCAAGGTCAGGTTAGACAGCACTTTGGGCAATCTGATCTAGTTGAAGATGTCCCTGCTCACTGCAGGGGTAGTTGGTTTAGATGATCTTTGAAGGTCCCTTCCAACCCAAAACATTCTATGATGCTATGACTATATTTTATAAAGCTTCTTTTTGAGCTAAATGGCATGAAGTTCCAATAATACTAGTAATGTATATTGCATTTGTATTTCAGTTTTCAATTATTTTCATGTTTCTATTATCTCCTTCTCCACAAAAATTTTATATGGGGGCAGCCTCATTTTACACACAGGAATACATTTAATTTTGACATCTATCTGGTATGGTGTCTGGAAACCTTTTTTACTTTACTTACACTGTCGCAGTGTATTTAGAAGTAAACTTACTCTGTGACATTCAAGATATAACAGCATTTTCTTATATATGCTAACAAAAATCCTAAAAATCTCCTACACTATGTTGAAAATTTTCCTCAAATCAAAGGTATTATGTTTTTCAAGGTACTTTAAAGCTGCATGGTTTTTTGCATCTAAAACACTTAACTAAAGTTGATCAGAGTTGAGGTTGGAATGGGTATCTGGATGACATCTTGTTCAATCCCTCGGCACAAGCAGGGCCACCCAGAGCTATCTGCCCAGAACCATTTTCATCTCCAAAGATGAAGACTCCACAACTTCCCTGGGCAACGTGTGCCAGTGCTCCGTCACTCTCACAGTTAAAGTGTCTCCTGATATTCCAAGGGAATCTCCTCTATTTCGGCTTCTGTTTATTGCCTCTTGCCACTGGACCCCAGTGAAAGGAGCCTTGGTCTGTCTTCTTTGCACCCTCCCTTCAGGTGTTTATATATATAGGTAAGATTCCCACCTAAGCTTTCTCTTTTCCAAGTCAAACAGTCACAGCTCTCTCAGCCTTTCCTTAGAGGAGAGACCAGTCCCTTAACAATTTTCATCATCCTCCATTGGACTCTCTCCAATATGTCCATGTCTCTCTTATACCAGGGAGCCCAGAAGTGGACACAGTAGTCCAGTTGTGGCCTGGTACATTGTTTGGTACAGGCCTCCAACTAGACTTTGTTGTGTGCCACCCATCCCTCTGGGCTCAGCTGTTCATTCAGTATTCAATCCCCCTCACCTCCTGCTCAACTAGCCCATAGTTCAGATTCTTTGTGAGCATCTTTTGGGAGGCAGTGTCAAATGCTTCACTGAAGTCAAGATATACGATATCCACTGTTCTTAAGTTTACCAAACAATGATTTCCTTTCAGATTCTTTTATTGATCATTAATATATCAATGCCCTCCAGGGTACGTATGACATTGCCTCCAGGACTCCTGTTCTTGGCAGGCTCCGGCCACCCCATGCCCGGGTCTGTGATGTCCGGAGGTAGAGCAGCGACGCTTTCATGGGCACCCCCTTGCCGTGGGGAAGGAGCTTGCGTGCCCTTGTGAGGTTGAGAGCTGTGCTGGTGGTGGCATGTGCCTCTGGTGGGGTCTCCCAGGCCAGACAGGTCTCAGCTGAAGGGTCAGACAAAGTGTGTCCACGGGCAGGATGGGCTCACTAGCCTTCGGGCAACCATCCTAGGAGGAGGACAACTCTGACTCCAAACCCGGGCAGATGGAGCTCGTTTAGCCCTGTAAGGCATCCATCATCTAAGAGAAGGATACTCTAACCAAACCTACGACCCAAGGACTTCGCTGTCACTGTCCAAGCTTGCTGGACCCTGGCAGATGAACCTCAGGTGTAAAGGGTGGAGCCAGTTCCGTGCACGCTGCGCCTCACCTAAAAAATCCACCGTGCAGGCCCAAAGGGTGCACTCATCACTTGCAGTGAGCGTGGGAAAAACCCTTCCCAGATCTTCGTTCGCGAAGCCAAGCCGTGATGATGATGAATACATCAATATTCCTGATGTGCTGTGGTTAACATTTTTAAAACAGGTAGATCACATATTCTGCATTTATTAATTGGCTCATTGCCCCAAAAGCAGTGATATGTTATTGCTTCCCCGTGAGACCAGGAATCAGCCCTTAATACTGAGAAGAGTAAGGAAGGAAAACAGAGGAGCAACCAAGCTGGGGTTTGGTTTGGGTTTTTTTTTTATCCTTTTCTCTTTATAAATTCACACAGCTATTTCAAGCCTTATATCAAGTATTGTGGTTGCTGTTTTGTATTGCAACAGTGCTAGACAATGTCAGAATGATTTAATGGAAAATATTTTGATTTGTTTTAATGGTAATGTAAAGTTTTGACAGAACTCATAAACCAAAGACAAAATGGTCTGTATTTTTAAAACCTATATTAAATTTTCATTTGCACTAGGGTCTGTCTGTTAAACTCTATTTCAATTCTTCATTCAAGCAACACATGTAGAAGATTAACACACCCACATATATTCCTAATGTTAGACATTTGCCTAACCAAAAAGACAGATCTTTAAGTTCGCTGTGGTTGGAATTGTATGGATCTTAACAGATCCAGAAGCGCATTGTGATTAGGTAGTAATGAATTAGGAAACAGAGCTATAAAAGTTATTGATGTCAAAATTTGCAAAAGGAGAGGTTTTGTTAAGACTTTATCTGGAGCTATGTGATTATTTTTAATTGTTTCAAATTAGCCTGTTTTAGAAGCAGAAAATACTTATCTTTTAAAAATTAACATCAATTCAAGGTGCATTTTTAAAAGTCCAATACGTTTTCCCTAGTGTATTCTAAATACTGTACATATTCTCAGTCATCCTGTATTTTCTCAGTTCTCTTCTTTATTACTCAGCAGAACACTGTCAAGGCAAATCATATCAAGGCACTTCCACAGAAAAAATGAACATGTATATTCAGAAGGTATTAATAAATTTTATAACCTTAATGTAGTTTTCACATTTTGCACACAAAATTGCAATTTATTTTTAAAAATCCGACTGCCTTCTATTTTGTGACAGAGAAGCCTCTCTCATCTTTTGAATAAAACCTTAAAAGGATAGATCACTGAATTCCATTTTATTAGCAGTCTATAAAGCTAAAGCAAGAATATTCTCTTTTCATTACAAATGAAAAATATTTTGCATCATCTGAGACTCAAAAACCACAAAATCTGCTAGGCAAAAATCATATGAGAAAATGGAAGATAGGAAATAACTTCTGTATCAGACAAGTTGATTAAAAGGGTGATCTTCAGAGACATGAATAGGTGCTTTACTTAAGATCTCATGGAAGCGGATTCATTTTCTGAGCAAGTTGCAAGATCATTGATTTACACAGTATTTGAAAGCTGGAATGCTGAAAGAGAAGCATGGAAGAGCAAGCACCTCTCAGTCAACATCCTGCCAATGACGGTAATACATCTTTTACTGTAGCATACAACCCTATAGAGCTGATAACGAAACTAGCTTATGCCCCTGATCTGTCAGTCTTTCATATCTCAGATAAGAGCCATCAACTGCATCATGATAGAAGGACTGAGTCTTTCTCTCTCTTCCTGCACCTGGAAAGCTTTCACCTAGCAGACATTTCATGAAAATTAGTATATTTATGCAGAAAGTTTTAGTTTCACTAAGTGATAATTTTTTTGCCAAAGAATGTTTCATCAGAAAATTCATTATCTGAATTCTTGGCAATGAATATATTTTTCTGATACCATTGTTCATTAGTTTCCTTCCACATAGAGATTATAAAATGTTCTTAATAAAACAGTCATCCAAGACAGACAGACATCCAAGACAGACACTTCAAGGAATATTAAAACTGCCTATCACAGTGCACAAAGAGAGTTAAGAGCCTGCTAAGGAATATATATTTAGGGTCACAGTATGTATTTTCCACAGCCTGTAAGTCTCAGCTTAAATGGAGATTTAGGAGCAGTATTTATTTTGGCCATCTGCAGTCCTTAAACAGAGTTCCCAGTTTTCTGAGCAGGCTGCTCAAAGAAACAGGTCTGGCAGTCTTGGACAGTATACACTGAATCTGTCATAAATTTCTCATTGTTAGAGGTCCAAAATATGTCTCCAAATCCTTTTTTTGGCACCTAAGCAGAATAGCTAAGACTATACTGTTAATAAAAGAGTCCCAAGATTGTTCTCTGGCTCTAAGGCCATGTGGCAGATGGACACCACATAGCATTTGATCCTGAGTCCCTTTGAGCCCCATGAATTGTCCCTCTGACCACAAGAAGGACATAATTATTTTTCACCGTGTTTTCTTTTCAGTTCAAATTGCCTGAAATGATATGAGAGCTGTTCATATAGCTCCTCCAGCTTTGGTTGTTCTCTGTCTGCAAAATTTTAAACCTAAAAATAGGACTTAAATATTCCTTCCATAATGATATGTCACACTGAAACAGCAGGCAAAAAAATGAGTATGTATTACCATATACTACTGCTGTGGCTGGCAGCTGCACTGTAATTAAAAATTGTTAATGGTTCTATAATAAGTGTCTAATTTATAGGTTTTATCATTTAGCCTTAAAAGATAATGGCTTCATTTTGCTTCGAGTGAGTAATCCTGACTTGTGAAAGGAGTCCTGTTAATCAGTCACATCAATAAAGATGCAGAATTGGCCCCAAATTGAAAATAACATCTACAGTACAAACTTCAGCTGAAAGCCACATTTCTCTCCCCTCTCTACTTCTAAATGACAAAGAACAGCTTCGTCTGAATCAAAATGAAAACATGTAGATGCTCTCAGTTAACACTAGATTTGTTTTCAGAATTGTTAAGGGTCGAGGGACCGAGGTACCCACTCCTCGAATTACCTTAACGAATCCTTCTGTCCTGAACAGAGACAGAAAGGTTTTAAAAAAAAGGGGAAGGAAGAGATTCACACCTCAGTCTGCATTTGGAAAAGCTGAAACAAACTTTTTAATAAACAATAAATCCACACGACTATACTCTATTATATATATATGTATGCATATAGTTACAAACCGAAAAAAAAAGCGAAAAGGGAAAAACTGGGGGAAAAGAAAAGGACTCAGATAACAGGTTTCTTGGCAGGCTTGTTCAAGGTCGGTGCTCTGGGCAGGCAGCCAAGTGACGAAGTGGGAGTAGAAAAGTCTTGCTTTGCTTTGGCCTGGTTGGATTCCTCTCGCACTGGTGGGGGGGGGTGCGGCAGGCTCTGGGGCGCTCTCTCAGTCCTCGTGGGGGGATG
>NW_010420588.1:0-12330 GCF_000710305.1 Buceros rhinoceros silvestris | reverse complement strand
GCCCCGGGCCCAGCTGGGCAGCCGGCAGATTCGTGGGAGCTCCCCGTCGTACACCGCGTCCGGAGGGCAGGAGAGACACTCCCCCTGGCTGCTGGGTTTTTAAAGGCTCCCCACGTAACGTTTCACCTGACCCCCTTAACCAATTAAACGCGGAATTATCGTATTTGCATGGAATAATTCTATTCGTCCATTTCCCAAAACAAGGAAGTTTCAGCTCAAACCAGGACAAGAATAAAGTAGGTAATTTATCTATTGAGCAGACATTAAAAGTTTGTTTTCTTCTGGAAAAGAATCTTTGAAATGTAGTTCAGGTGTTAAGCTTTGCTCATGATCAGTGGTCAGTGCCCTTCTAAAGCAAAATCTAAAGGATCTTATTGCAAATCTTATACAAGATGCTGAGTTTACAGTCACTTCATACACAATACAACCCCAAACTCACTTCAAATCCAGCAGCAATCGGTCAGATCCGAAAGAAATGTTTGTTTCTGGATGATGCCTACTTATCATGATTTTTCATTGGCAAATATGAGGCTTTACACATTATGAATATCTATGTGGCCATTTAAGGCCTGGTCTTTAACTATCAGTCCATCACAGTACAGAAAAAATCCAGTCATTTTGGAGGAGATCTTATCTGCATTTTTATGCAGTGCTTCTACTGTGGGATTTCCTAGATCCACAAGGTACTCCTTGCACTTAACACTCCACACTCTGTAGTACTGTACTTTTCCCAGCAACCTGCTGTTTTAGACACTACATCAAATGATGTGCCAGTGCATCAACAGAGATCTTGTATCACTTAGCATACAAACACACAGAAGTGCTAAATCACAGTGAAGAATGATGTTTCTTTGAGGTGTGTGAACTCCAGGCCACTAAGGCCAACAAAGCAATACCGTTTCTTCTGCTCAGATGAATGAGGGAAGTGAATGTATATCACAGAAGCTAAGACAAAGCTTGTGCATTCAAAACTGGTGACATAAGGATGCAATATTCAAGGCACTAGCACTGGAGAGCTAATGCAAAAGAGGCCAAGCTAGTGATGATTCTCACTTTGAGCTGTTTATTTTAATGGAGATATTGAACTCATAAAATTTGATCAGGTTTCGTAAAGGCAAAGTTTGATCCTAATGAGCTAAAATCCTGCCATGATAAGCTAGTCTGACAGCTCAGCTCTTTTAGCAATGCAGGAAGCTGCCCTGAAACACATCCATTTCAGACCACAAAACTTTCAAGACAGAAACCAAATATTAAAAAAGCACAGGAAACCAGAGATAACACCTCAACATTAAAACACAACAGAAAACAACATCGAGGAACATTTGACTTAGAGCTCAGAAAAAGGGACCGAAGGCAGGATGAGCAAAAGTGTTTAGGTGTGCTAACAGCTAAGAACCTAGCTCACGACAGCAGCCACTGAAAGAAAAGGTAGGTTAGGTATGTCTGTGAAAAGCTTACCTACCATTTAAATTCCAGTGATAACAAGTGATTAAAAAAGGGATCAGAGGGCCTCAGGCTGAGACTTAGAGGAATCAAGGAATTAATTTTATTTATATATGTATATACATGCCCTAAGCACCTAGGAGACACTGTGTTGGTTAGAACAATTGGAAATTATTCCTGGGGTGAGGATTTTCTTCCAGGTCTTCAGTTACAAAGGAACTGGCTGAAATGCTCTCAGAAGTACCAGATTATGAAAGAATGCACAAGTGGGGTGGTTCCTTTGGAACAGCCTTGAGAGCCTTGAAAGTTAGCAGTTTTCCTTTGTGTCAAAGGGTAAAAATAAAGGGTATATATATCTAAAAAGAAATTAAAACTTCATCAGGCTACAGAAAGGGTAATGATTTTGACAAGGGACAAAGAAAAGATGGATTCTCCACAGAGGAGGTAGAAGTAAAACTCAGTTGATGAACTGAAAGATATCAGCCAATTTCCAACCTGGTATTCTGAAAGACTTAGTATATCCATTCACATGAAAATACTTTTCATAAATGTATCAAGTTGTCATATGAACAGGAAGCAGCCATTATTGAACTTGTGTTTTCAAGCAGTGGTGACAGAAAAAGCGATCCAGACAGTTACTGCACTATTTGTACTTCAGTGGAACACAGTGCTCTCAAACAGATGATGCCAATAGACAGAAATGTGGATTCAAAATGGATTCAAAGGCAGGTAAGTACAGACTAAACTTACAGCATTCTTTTTTAAAGTGATCTGACTTTAGAAGAAAATCCTTAGATGTCCCCTGTCCAGACTTCAGTAAAATAGCTGAATCGGGACTATGTGGGAAATTAATAAATAATGCTAGAGAAGAAAGAGGTGAAAGAGGAACTGCTAGATGGGTATTGCTAAAGGAAGAATGGAAATAAGAGTGTTGGATAGTTTGAAAGAGTTTGAAAGGGGCAATTTGACACCACAGGATGCTTAACGGTAGTTACTCAAGGATTACTATGGGGAAAATTCTTTTTAAATTTTCTTTTATGATCATGGCTTAAAAATTAGTAGTATGATGACACAAAATAAAGAAGCACTGTCAATACAAAACAAAACCAAGTCACTGCAGAGAAATATTGGAATGGTCTAAGGACAAGAGTAATAGAAAAAAAGAGAGTGGACTGCAACACTATTTATTTGAGGTCCTAATTGCAAATCTTTCTGCAGTAAATGTAGAAAATCACTAGTGGAAATGACCGAGGAAAAGGACCTACCTTGGCTGGAAATCCTGGGTTTACCAGGAAACTAGAATGTCCTTCCTTTCTTGCACCAGCATTTATCTGAGAACAAGTACAGTATACATACTCCCATTGCAGGTGATGTAATTTCAGTTGTTCAGCTGCCCAGAGCTCCAGTCAGATCATGGAATGCTTAAAGGCGGATACAGAACAACTATAAGCAATGCAGATGTGACAAGAATGAAGGCAAAATCAGCATGTATTATTTCAGGTATTTTTCCGTGAAGACAGAGAACATTACGGAAGGCATTGGTAACCAGTGACAAATCCAGCCATCCGTTAAAAAAGACAGGAACAAGTGGAGAAAGGCTACAAAGAAAAGCACAAGAGCTATGACTGATGTAATGGCAGAGCTCTAAAGAGGAATTGCAGGAGGTGTCAGCCAATTTTTTTTCTTAGGTTGAAATCAGCAGTCTTTGTTAGCCCGTCTCTATTGGAATTAAAGTGGCAGTCCTGAACTAGAAGCAAAAAGTTGTGGTTTTATTTTTAAAAAGTCTCACAACTGCACAGGTATCTTAACAGGCTTTTTTAGCAAAGCTTTACATGTAGATTTACAGCTTTATGCAGATCCCAGATTACAGAGACAGAAGAGATATTTAAAAAATAACAACTCTGTTTGCATGGTTTACCTTTCCTGTCATTGTAGAAGAGTGCATTGTAGCATTGTATACTCAGAAAGAATCAGTAACTCAACCACAGATTGATATATATTTACTGTGTTCTGCAAGAAGGACAATTATCATCACTACATCATAGTAAGTCCCATCACAGTAGTCCTATAAAGATTCTGTCATGCTGAGCCAACACACAGAAACATAATGCCTTCAAAGAACTTTTTATAGCCCCCTATTCTAAAGTCCTCAGGGTTAAACAAAACAAACAAAAAACCAAAACAACAACAACAAAGATTTTATTTAAAAAGCATTGTGACCATTAAGGCAAAAATGTGCATTTGTGTAACAACTTTTTGTAACCAGGATTAACAAGCAGAAGGACCAAAGAGTAAAGCCTGGGTGCCTGGGTTTTCATTCATTCCCCCAAAGAGCCTCCAAAGTGCTCACTGCTGCATTTTTATCATACTTTATCTTACTTGATAGTGAGATAGTGTGATAGCGAGGAGGGAGCTGCCAGCTGAGTAGTTCTATGCCCAGTCTTCTTTTCCAACAGCCCAGTATGTGGCAGTCACAAAAAAAAAAAAAAAAAAGGAAAAGGCAGGTGAAGGGCTCATTTAAAAAAACAGCCCAGTATGTGGCAGTCACAAAAAAAAAAAAAAAAAGGAAAATGGCAGTGAAGGGCTCATGTAAAATAAAGCAGTGGAGACTGGGATAGATCAATGATTCTGGAGGTTGCAGTGAAAAATAGCCAAAGCTTTCCTTGATAGATATGGACAGACATACGCTGTGCCGTGCACAGCAATATTTCCATTGCTTCAGGGAAGCATCTCATCTAGCAAACATCCTCAATTTCATTGATTCTGGCATGTTCGGGAAATCCAGTGCCATAAGGATTAATCTAATTTACTGTGCAAGTGCAAATTCTCTGGGCATTACGTGCTGACCATGTGATTGCAGAAGAGCCATGACACATGACTAGAGTACTTTTTTAAGAAGCTGTGTGGCCAGCCATATCAGAAAGACTGGGTATCGGCAACATAAATAAATAATGGCAAAAATTATTGCCCACATATTAAGGTACCAATCTAGCATTCGAGTCACTAAAATTCAGGTTTGCTTTATTTACCAGAGATTCTCTCTGTGATCCAGAGCAAATCAGTTAGTGTTCCCTCAGTGTCAACTCTGTTGACTAGATGAAGGGCATGGTAACACTTTCCTCCCTTAGAAGTCTGTTGCAAGGATCAATACAATAAGGATTCTTAAACACTCAGATCTTATGTTATTGGATGATTACCCAAGGTTGCAAGAAATGTCAGACCCTTTTATTAACCCCATGAAGCTCATGCCTTCAATCTTGAAGCAGTGCAGCCACATCTATGTAAAAGGTATTTCTTGCTATCGGCTTTAAACTGAAAGGCTGTGATTTTGTTGTGAGCCCTTTGTTCTTGTGCTCTGAGACAGTTAAATTGATGCCCTTTCTTGACCTTCTGTAAGCCATTAATAATTTATACCCCTCTTTCATTTCACCTCTTCTTCATCTCTGCTCTTACGTAAATACACTAATCTTTTTAGCCTCTGCATGTATGGAACTCTTTCCATGCCTCTAATCATTCTCATTACTAATCTGTATTTCCTATTTCACTTACAGCCTAAGAGAAATAAAGTGACCAAACTGAATGGATATTCAAAATGGAAAGTTACTATTACTTTGTGTAAGACGTTTATAATACATTCAATTTATTTCTACATTTTAAGATCCTCTCTTTTTTTTTCCCCTTGTGAGTGTAGATGTTTTCAACAGGAAGATCACAGTAGCAGCATAGTCTTTTCCCTAAATAGAGTTGCTGTTCATTTAGGACTTCTCAGGGTTTGTAAGCCATTCTAATAAATTTTTCCAATGTCTATTAATGTTTTCTTACTTTAACAGCTGCTGTTGGAGTACAGGTTTTCAAAGTGTAGCTTCCTGCATTCTGCACCCTGGTGTTACCTCTGTTTTGCTCCAATTTCTTCCGTCTCTTCTGTGTTGGCACAGCTGTTTCTTGAGCTTTGCTCAAAAATCCTTTTTTTTTTCTTTAATTTGTTACTCAAATAATTAGCATCCCACCATATCTTGTACTGCTGCTTTATGCCGTTGTTTCACATGAATCCCCAAACCTGATCACCTGGGCACAATGAAAAGACCTTCACTCAACTATTGCACTGGTCTGGTTAGCTTGGCATTTCCTCATCTGCTCCCATGACTCTCTTACTTATCTGTGGGGATCTTTTCCTGTGTATTTGCCTTCCTTTGTTTTGCTTTAAAGCAACAGTCTCCTGACTGTCTTGATAGCCAGCTATGCCATACCATCATTTTGTGTCACCCATGAGAAGGTGCCCTTGTGCTCAAAGTCCTGTTGATGCTGACTCGGTTAAATCCAGCTGCAGTGCAGTGTGGACCATTGTCTGAGTACAGTAATCTCAGGCCAAATACATACTTTGCAAGACACACCTGGGGGCCTCTGATCAGAGCTCTTGCCTGCGTGTCCTTCGGACAGGGGCTTCCCAGAAATGTGTGTAATGTCTTATAGGCAGCTGTTGCCAGAATGAGATGTGTAAAGACTATATTGCATACTGTCTTTGAATTCATCATCCAGTTACATATATGTCCTCAATTAGATATTTGTGCCTGCCAAGTAGACAGGCTCTCTAACCGGTCTTAGTGATGTCTGTAATTTCATAGATGAGATGTTCATTTCATATCTACTCCTGAGATTATGACTCAGTTCTCTATAAATAAAATGACTCAGCCACACAGTTCATCCATTATCTCATGTAAGAGATAGTTTCACGTGGTACTTACTCCTCACATCTGATCAATGCCAGAGTATAAACTTTTTTACTTCCATTAATCCTCACTTTCAGTAGCGTTGTGTTGAGAGAGAGAGTGTATACGCAACTGTTAAGGGTCGAGGTCCCGAGGTAACAACTCCTCAAATTCCTTAACGATCCCCTCTGTCTCGCTAGAGACAGAAGGGGTTTAAGGGGAAAGAAGAGAATTCACACCTCGGTCTGCATTTGGGAAACTGAAACAAACTTTTAATGGACAATGAAGCCACACAACTACACACCACCATATATATATATATGCACAACCAAGAACAGGGAAAAAAACCTAAGACGACAGGACTTAGATAACCAGGTGCAGAGGGGGAGAGGAGAAAAAGTCTTTAACAGTCTTGTTCAAGGTCAGATCTCTTGGCAGGCACACAGCAATGAGGTGGGAGTGAAAGCCTTGCAGCTGCTTCCAAACAGAGAAAGTGAAATCCTTCTCGCAGTGAGACGGTGGGGGAAGAAACCCCTGCACAGCAAATTTAACAGCAGGAAAACTCCCTGCACAGAACAGCTGGGAGTCCAGATATCTCACCCGATTTCAGACGAGACTCACGGCAGTAATAGTTCACAGTCTGTAATCCTCAGCAATCTGGGGGCCTAGGCCTTCAGGTCTCAGGCCTGGTCGCCAGGCAGCGGGTTCGCGGCAGTCCTACCTCCGTGAAGCCGTCCAGAGTCCGAGAGAGAAAAAGACACCCCCTGGCCTGCTGCCTTTAAAGACTCCCGACGTAACACTACGTTCACCTGACTCCCTTAACCAATTAAATGCAGAGTTATTGCACTGCATGGAATAATTCCTATTTGTCCATTTCCCAAAACAAGGAAGCTTCAGCTCAAACCAGGACAGCAACTCAAGAAAAGAAGCGAGTATAATGACGTAGTCCATTGCTGGAATCCATCTCACAGAGATGCATGCATTGTGTTCGAGAAAAACAATTCAGTGTCTGCTACTAGTAGTGACCCTTGCTCCACATTGTAATTCTGGAGTCTTCACAATACTCAGTCATCCAAGTGTACCCAGAATGAAGCTTTTCTGATGGGACTGCCCACAGTGCGGGTATCTAGAGGTGAGCTGGTGAAAATGTTTGTTTGAAAAAAGTGCAATCCAAGACCCTTTTTCCACTAGCCACTTTTTGTGTCTCTTGATGCTTTCTAAAACAACTTCTACAAGCTGCCACCTTAGCAGCCACAGCATTCTTCAATTCCAGCAGAACAAACACTTTAGGCAAATATTTCAGCTATAATGGGTTTTTTCCTTCAAATGCCTGGTTTTGGATCCGTGACTCTTCTAATGCTGCATCACTCTGTGTTAAAACCCATCTCAAAGGCTATTTGTAAGAGCGTGCAGTATCTGGAAAGACAGCTATTCATCCTCAGAGATTATTGGCTCCCCTCATATACAGCAATCTTACATATTCTTAACAGCATTTCAAGGCCTGAACATTATTTCCTTAAAGTCTACAAGAGTTCAGTTCCCTTCATCTTCACTTTGCCTATGTTTTCGCTAATATACACTCCCCAGTACTTACTACACCTTCTTATTATGGACCCACACTGCTTGTTCCTTGGTGCCTTGCTTACCTTCAAGAATGTCATCAGTACTGCTCCTAGGACTTTTTCTAGTGAGTGTTTCAACTGACATTAGAACTCCTTTGAAGATGGACAGATACTTACATCTACTACTCATGGCCAGCAGTGTTAGCCTGATGATAACAGTAAAGGTAGTTGCATGGCCTTATTATGCTAACATGTATTTGACTTCACATAAAATGGTATTTTTTATCCTAAAGCAGATCTTACATCCTCACTCGGGATAAGGCTAATGACTTACTTGCAGTGTGACTTCAGTGCAGGTCTGATATTACCTGAAGAGTCCCCAGTTTCTTGTGGAGCATTGTAGTCTGCTGTAATTACTGTACACAGCACGGTAGTTCATTGGTATGTTTGCCAGTTCCTTTCTACACGGAGTTTAAAAACATTTCATTGTCTTACATAGTAAACATGGGAATATACCTCTACAATAATCCTGCACTGTAGGCGTCCTTTTCCTTGAAATATATTATCAGTCTCCTATTTGGATACTGCTAGTCAGTTTTCTCTTTTTCATCAAGGATTTCATTGCTGTTCAACAGTGGGACATACACTTGCATTCAGACTACTGGATATTCTAACCAATAAAATATCATTTGAGTAGGAGGGGTTCTTATGGACCCCTGGTATATAATACCCCTATGGTATTCAGCCCACTGACTTTAGAAATGTTTTACTGTTTTCCATCATGTGGTAGACATCCGTCTTAAATATAACCACATATCAGTCTCACTTGTCAGATGGTATAATGCAGCTGGATTTTAATTGCTTGCAGGTCTAAAAACATAGCTCAAACACTATTTGACATGAATACAAATATTTATATATCTCCTAGTTTGGGGATTGCTCACACGTGGCAGACATCCATAGGCTTCCTTCATCACCCATACTTCTGCTTGCCACTCTTTTGTAGTTTCACTTTGGGATAAAAGTATTTCCAGTCCTCATCCCTGTCCACAGACTGGGTGTGTTTGGTTTGTGTCTGGCATAGTTTTGGAAGTGGCAGAGGGGGCTGCTGGCATGGCCCCTGGAAGAAGCTTCAAGAAAGGTCTCCTGGCTCCAAGTCAGCCCTGCCTTTGGCCAAGGCTGAGCCAATCAGCACCTCTACAATATATTTAACATATTTAAGAGGGAAAACCTGCTGAGCAAGGACCTTTTCTTTTGGGAGCTCTTTTTTGTTTTGGAGGGGAGTAGGAAGAGAGAGAGACAACAATGCAGACACCCAGATTAGTGAGGAAGCAGGCAGGAAGACGCTCCCGAGCAGCCAGTTCCATTCAGCCTGTGGGGATATGGCAGGTTGAGTCTCTGCAGTCCTCAGAGATCACCAGTAGAGAAAAGCCCCATTTGCAGCCCATGGAGGAGCCCATGCTGGAGCAGGGGACAGATCCTGAAAAAGGCCATAATTCTGACAGAGACTCATGCTAGAGCAGTTCATTGCTGGGACAACCACTGCCTGCAGAAGACCCCCACACTAGTTGGAGAAGTTCATGGAGGACTGTCTCATGCAGGAGGGATGCCACATTGCCACAGCAAAGGACTGTGAGGAGTGTTTCCCTTGACAAGGAAGGAGCAGCAGATGCAACATGGAGTGGAGTGGGACTGACCGCCAGCCCCATCCTGCTCATCCCTGCACTGCTGGAGAGGAGGAAGTAGCAGAGCTGGGCCTGAGAGGAAGGGAGGGGTGCGGGGAAGGTGTATTTAAGATCTGGTTGGTTTCCTCACTGTCCTAGTCAGATTCAACTGGTGAATTGGTAGTGGTTTTTTGTTTAAATTAAATTGATTTTGTTTCCTCAAGTCAAGTTTATCTTTTTCCCATGACTATAATTGGTGTGCTCTCCCTGTCCTTTGTCTCGACCCTCAAGCCTTTTGTTGTATTTTCTCCTTCCTGGAGCGAGTGAGCGGCTGGATGATGCTTGGTGCTGGCTTTAAACTGCAATGCTGGGCTTTTATTTCCCCCTGCTTTTCATATTGTTTTCTGATGTCACCATATCAGCTTCAATGTCTCCTATTTCTTCATTTTCTTTGATTTAAGCCAGTAGATTGTTTGGGGTTTTTTTCCTAGTATCCACTATTCCTTTGACAGTTTCTCTGGATAATGCAACACTCTTGGTTAGTGGAAGCTAAGCTGTTGCACTGGATGTATATCTCTTGACAGTCTTTCTTTGAGAAACTTGTCTGCCACATACAAATTTGTGAATAACAAGGAATCTTTAATGTTTCCATAGTTTCGTAGGGCTACAAGAGTTCTCAGCTCTGGCTTTAAGTAGAAAATAACAAAAACAGAACAATAGCTTCTTGTCCATGATCTCCTTCTGTGGGGTCACATTACTCATTAAGGACTTTTATCAGACATCCCAGCCATTCAGACACAACAGCATCTTATTTGTTTCATCTTTCCCCAGAAAGACAGTGAAAAAACCTTTACTGTCATTTTCTCACCTCTATTCCTTTGTGCATATACTCAATTTTTTAACCACTTCCTTGTTTGTCTGGAATTCCACCATCATATTTTTAAACAGCTCACCAGGCCATCTTTTTTTTTTTTACTCCTAGCTTTATTTTCTAGTGAATCGTAATTGAAGGGGGGTGGTGTGTCTCTCGAATTACTGGTGATGACATGTTTCTGCATCATGTTCTGGACAAGAAGAATTCATGTTTATAACAGTAACCTGGCTTTTTAACAAGCAAATGACACAGATGCTGAGACTGCACTTAACACCAAAGCAATGTGCATGCAGATTAGCTTTTGTGTCATCTTTCAGATCTCCTTGCAACCTATGATGTTCTCCCTTGTTTCATGGAGATTGCTGTACTCAGTTCTCATTATTTACTTTCCCAGCCTAAGGAATTGCACGTGACTGCAGCTAGAGAAGTCAGATGCTGAGCACGTCTCAGTAGTGGTGGCAGCTGTTATTCCAATAACCCATTTTTCCAGCCCAGCTTTAAATTTAGGTACTTGCTTAAGCAAGACTGAATCTATGTTAGAAGAATTCCTCTCAGAAAAGGGAATTTTAAGTATTAGCTCTGGCAACTTTATGTATTTACTAGAGAAGTTAATTTTCAAAAACTTTGTGGTCATGTTGCACATATAATACAGGATCTGCAGATAAAAATACCAATTTTAGTATTGATGAGCTTTTCTTAAACCCATTACTCTTCTGGTACGCTTTATCTCATTTGGACTGTGTCACCCATATAGGATGTCCAAAAAGTCTGTGCCTAATAAAGCAGTGTATTACACTGATTTAAAAATCTTTAACATATTGAAATTTACTCTTTGATCATAGACTATGATGGTATTTGCCAAGACAAGGATGAAAGACACATTTAAAATTACTTTAGCTTAAATATTTAAACATTACTATTTCTAAATTCAAATGTATATAGAGATGTTCTAAAATACATGAACTACTGAAAATAAACTCTAAGAACTTCTTATAGTTTTTTACTCAAGCATCTAAACAAAGCAAAATATATCACCGTATTTTGATAGGACATTAAAACATGAACATTAAAATGTGGTATCTGCTGTGGAGGACTCTTAAGTCAACAACTCCTGCGTTAATATAGAAACATCTTATAATAATTCAACCAAATATGAGAAAGACATGGCAGTTCAGACCTTGTGCTTAAAGCACTGTGTTCTTTAGTGTAAACCAGCAAAGAAAGATCATTTCACATTTAAAAAATAAAGTTATAAATACAAGATGGCATAAATTCAAAACGAAGATTATATTGCCTTTAAGAAAACCCAGCTAATTTTCATTCATCCAAATATTTTCAGACTTACTTAAAAATTACTATATTTGTAGAGGCATATTACATTTTTCCAGGAAGAGAGACATATCATATTTTCTTACTTCACACCGGAGTAAAAGTTTCCACAGCTTCTTACCTCAGAAAGCAGATAGACATTAAAATACTGTATCAAAAGTATATTTTTCAAGGAGAAAATTTAACTGCCTGAGTGTCACAGTTTAATTCAATATAGCTGAAGCAGGAAGATTAGAATTTAAAAAAATTTCCTGAGTTAATTGATTGGTGAATAACAGCTTCCAAGAACAGATCTTTATTCATCTCATTTCATACACGCTGATCCAAAATTCACTCAGATTACCTCAGGTCATAAAAAACTATAACTAAGGACACATTGAAGTGTGCACTGCACACTGCACTCTTACAGTGTCTATTTTTGAGCAGTTTTCTGGGATTTTAATTTACTGGAGATACATGATCAGAATACCTATTTCTATAAAACTACTTTTAGAGCTTGAGTCACAAAATACTGAGTATTTCCCCACAGTGTTTCTGTGAAGAGCAGTAATGACTTGCTGCCATTTCACACCCTCAGGAGAGAGGAACTGTCACCGGTTTGGCCGAGGTTAGCCAAGGTCCAGATAACAATATTACCTTCCCTATCCCACCAGAGATAGGGGAAGGGAGAAAAAGAATTAGTGAGACCTCGAATATACTTTTTGGAAAACTGAAACAACCCTTAATAACACTACAAACTGATATATATATGA
>NW_010420587.1:70619-113650 GCF_000710305.1 Buceros rhinoceros silvestris | reverse complement strand
AGTTTTTTCTAAAATCTCCTCCAGCTCTGGTTCCTCAGCAGCCCTGGCATACCCGAGACCACCTACCCTCCTTTCTGACCCTTTGCTCTCAGCTGTGTCCCCTGGCAGCGGAGAGGAACGCACTGGTGCCAGGAGCCAGCACCCTGCCAGGGCCTGGGACCCGGAGGGAGCGAGGTGGTGGTGGGGCGTCCCCAAGGAGAAGCAGCTCTGCGTGGGGACACAGCTGCACCTGCAGGGACGCAGCAGCCATGAGAGCGGTGGCAAAGCCTTTGGGCGCTGCTCTGAGCCGCCCAGTCCCCGCTGAGACAGGGAAGCACACTGCCCCGCGTGGTACTGCTGCTTGGCCTTTTGAGGAGGTCAGTACGGGAGAGGAAAGACAGCCTGGGCACAGCCAGCTCTGTCAGGACCCGCCTCAGACTGAGACACTTCTCCAAGGTTCCTCAATCTTCCTACTGGCTTTGTCAGAAGTTCAGTTCTGGTTAGAGGGATAGCGACTGTGTGTAGGAATGGAAAACAACCATTCTGTTAAGCAGAAGGAGAGTGTTGTCTCAAATACATCATGAAATAGGCTGCCGGAGTTCCATGGTTGTCACCTACTACTGACCAGAACCTTCACAGACCAAGTGCCCCGTCTCAGGTCTCAGTCAGCAGCTGCCTCGATGCCACATGCACAGGTGCACCCGAGGTGATAACACCAGAGAAGAGGTGTCTGGTCCTCGCTGGTGTGGACCAACAGTGACACCTGGGGGAGAGAGAGGTGGGATGAGCAGAACCTACTCCCTTGCCTCAGGTATCAGGAGCAGCTGAGCAGAGCATGTTGCAACCATTCACCCTGCACACTGGCCTTTCATCCCCCCCTTGATGATTTCTAACACATTCTTGAGCAGTAGTTAACTTCTTACATTCTAAGCTCAGGCTATCCATTTATTGCCCATGGATCTGAGCACCTTGCGTTCAACTGCAGAGCGGTGCTGGCTAGTCATGAGGAGCCAGCGAGGTCACCCAGCACCATTTCACACCCAGAACAACGAAAGCACACAGACATTTGTATTCTTATGACTGCCAATGCAAACCTTAAACTTTGCTTATTATGGGCATAAGATTGTTTTCACAAAAATATTTATATTCCCTTAAAAGGAAATAAGGAGCCATGAAAGGAATTGTAGTAATTTTGGACTAGTATCATTTTGGATATAATAAGATTCTACAAAGAACGAGATTTTTTTAAAAGCTTTTTTCTGGATTTAAAATGCACCATGAAAAACTCTGTAGATTGTGTTAACTACAGAGTGAAACTGCAAACTTAATGGTGCACTCAGTAAAGGGATAAATGTCCTCCCACACCTTCCTCTTCCCAATCTGCACCAGCTTCTCAACTCCCACACTTGACTTTCTGCCTCCCTTCTGAACAACCTGCCTCCCTGACCACAGTGTCACTATTTATTTATTCATTCTTATCTTCAGGGCAAAGGGCTGGGGAGGGGTTTTTGCCTGCACTGAATTATCCCCCTACTTTCCTCCGCTGTGATGGAGGAAGCACAGTGGCTTCAGTGAACCTGGAGATGGGAATCCTGGCAGCATCCTCTCTCCATGGTGCAGCTGGCTGCTGTCTGGGCACACGGGTGGGGCGGTGGCAGCTTCTGCAGCCTCGCACACATTAGAAATAAGAGAGTGAATGAGCAGTTCAAGTTAAGTCCCTGGAGTTGCTTCACTCCACGGGTGGCCCACTCAATAAGGTCTAATTCTCTGAAAATAAACTGTAGACCTTGAACAACTATTTCAGCATTCCAGTGAACTGCAGAGATACCTGTGATAACACAGTTGTCTCAAATGTTTATCTTGAGTTACTACAAATCTGATTAACGAAAAATCAGAGTGAATTGCTCAGTACTAAGTTAACTTGACCACACCAGTTTCCATCTCTCCGATTTCATTTTCTGTCCATAGCTCAAAGCTATATTGTTTCAGGAGGTCTGCATAAAGCATTTAAATTTTTTTTTTTTCTATTTTCAAGTGAATACCAAATGGCTCTCAGGAGCCATTGCTTTCTGCAACTCAGAGTCTTCCGAAGAATATTTTTGTACAGGCACTTGAGACAAGTAGCTCATTACAATCCTGTAACAGATTTTTTTTCCCCGACACCTATTTCCTCTCCCTTATATGACTATTCTGCTACTCCCTCTCATAGAAAAACACTATTCTGCAACTCCAGGTGCTGACTCTTTCTAGAAGAACTCATGAGATCAGCACTTCAGGGCAGGCTCATGGTGCTGCTCACGTTGCATTATACAGCATCAGCAGGGATTTGAGCAGAGCACCCCTCCAAGAGCAACAACCACAGCTACCAGACAGGCTGCAGCTCTTCCCCTTCGCAGGCAGTGAGATGGACAGCATGAGGTGAGCCTGACCAGAGGTGCTTACGGCACACAGGGCTTGGCGAAAGGACAGGCCGTGGCACAGGATCCAGCATGAGCCACGCGAGAGCGAGGAGAAGCCGCTGGAAGATCAATGCCTACACACGGTCGGAAGTTCCTGCAGCTTGTGATTCCTATTGCTGCAGCAGCAACATGCAAAAGCCTTCGCTCTTCCCAAAGATCGTTGCCCTGTTAAGGCTGCCTCTTTATATGCTTAAGACGAGGAAGCAGAAACCAACACAGGTGGTTGAAAAATATCCCTGACAGAATCAGTGATTTTATTTCGCATGAAGCAGTGATAGCAAAGAATCTCAAATCACTTACAAGAAAACTGACTGTTCCTGAAGCACGACTCAAAACCTTCAGTTACTGAACATGCTCCACGTAATCAGTGCAGACAGAGAGAGAACACGGAAATCTGCTTGAAATAACGTATCGATATACTTGCAGGAATCACACATTTCAGATCTCATGTCATTTTAGGAGAAGAGTTCATCTCAGAAACAGTGACCAGGTGGTTACTCATAGGAAGTCGAACTGACAGAGGCAAAACCAACACCTAACACACACACACACAGACAAGCAAGCAGATATAATCTTGCTGCTCTCTGCATCTCCTCGACAGCAACATTTCTGACGTACTGCCAGAATGAAATCCTCCCGCAGTCACGCTAACGGTACGCAGTCATCTCAGCTAGAAGAGCCGAAAGCAAGGCTGGATCCTTCCTGATGAAAACAATCGTATTTCATTAGGATATTCCCCACTTGAATGCAAATAAAGCACACAGTCAACAAATCAGAACAAAAGACGACAGGAACTATTTCTGCCACGATAAGGACTGTAGTAAGAACACATGAGTGAAATGCTGCTACCAAGTGGAACACCTTCTGTCAGATAATCTCACAAGCTGCTTTACCGAGTGAGGAAGGGACTGATAACACTGTATTATAATCAGGACTGGAAATTCCACGCACTATTATCATGTATCCACTCCCTCTAAGTTCAGAGTGTAATTTTACAAAACAGCTTATTAAAAAATATTTTCGTTTAATCATATATACAAGAGCCCATAAAGCAAGAGGAGCATGGTGCAAACGTAGCGAAACACCCCCCCAAGCCGTAACAAGGCACGCTTTTTTGCACAGTTTCATGAAAAACATACAGCTCTTACAACAGCCAGATGACTTTCTAGTCGTTCACACTCGGGATGCATTAGCTCTGTGCTAACTCACTAAGCTGACGTGTTGCAGTTATTAGGAAGTCCCACAAACCTATTGGTCGTGGACCAGCTGAAAGTCCTGGAAACTTTCATCAACAGTAAACAAACCATAATTATGAAATACTGGATGGCTAAACTGATCACCAGTGAAAACCAAAGCTTTCTGCAGGCGTGGATCACTCCATCCACTGCAAGAATCCACAGATTCAGTGGTCTTTTGAGACATTACATTTCTAAGGTAGAGATGCCTGTAAAAATAAACAAACAAAAAAAGAGCATAAGGAATCCCTGTTCCTGCAGTTGATGAGAAAGTAAGTTTTGCCCTTAAAACGGTCACCCTTTTGTAAACGGCTATTAGAGTGTGCTCAGGGCAGAGGACTGCATATCTGGAATACAAGAGATTTAAGAGACTTGGCCTGGAAGACCGTGGGAGCCACAAATCCACTGGAACAAGGTTCATTGGCGGACTTGGGGCTTCCTGGGTGGCCTCCACCTACTCTACCAGCACTAGTGGACACCTCCACCGTGTAACAGTTTCTTGATCTGCAAAGGACAGACAGCACACGCCTGCACATGTGTTTGCAGGGATGCAGGGATGCACAGACCTGCTCTTGCCCCTTGCATTTTCTTTAATCAAAAGGGATGAATTTCAAACGCTTCTGTGCACTTCAAAATCTAATTGGTTGTGAAATATACTGAAGAGTTCAAAAGTGTTCTCTGAGATAAAATCATTGATAGTAAAAGATGTTGCAGTACCGTATTTTATTTTTGTACAAGATGTTGGAAATGGTCTCCTACAGTTTTAGTGAAGACAGATCACTATTCTAAAAGGATGAAATGGGCAAGGGGGAAAATAAATGTACATAGAGGCCAGAGCTTGATATAGCTGAAGTTAAAAAGAGAGACCTCATTTTTCTTTCCGTCCTGAACATTACAGCTGTAACAGCTTTATTACTACAGCTTTATATATGTTTACATTTTTTGCTGATTGTTGGCATTACAGCCACATCTGGTATCATTTTTCTTAACTTGCCTTATTACCATTTGTAACATGTCTCCCCCCACTCCCTGAGCCTCGTGAGGATCAATCTTGCCTTGCCATTCCCCATTCCACTCTGCCTTGCCCTCCTACCTTCTCCTCTCCATGTCATACTTTCTAAGACCTTCTTTCAAGAGGTAACAACAACATGAACCAATCCCTTTTTTTTTTTTTTTAAGTAAGGAAGAACGCTGACAGAAGGGCTGGTTGGCCAGCCTGGCTGTGGAGCTGTGCTCGCTCCGCTCTCCTACCCCTAACTCCAGCTCCCACTCTGACCTGCCAGCCAAACAACCTATTTAATTAGATCATGCTGGTGGTACCAGCCCCAGACAACTGTTTTGCTGGCAGCGTTTTCCTAAACTGCCCCTGTGGCAAATTTCTCAGCTTCCACAGCTTCAAATAAATTTCAGGCTACGGAGTAGAAATTTATCACCTGGGAAACACCCCCCTCCATCATTCAGCACTGAGTTATGGGGAAGCTGCCATCCTCTGAAGCACATCCACATCAAAGGAAAACTACAGGGCCTCCTCTCCTTCGTCCATGTTTCTCGTTTCAAGTAATTTACAATCTGTGACATTTGCATGTTTCCACACTAATTCAGAACGTAAAAATAAACTTCTATCTTAAGTACAGTTTTAAAACTAGAGAGAATCTTCCACTCCCTGCTACAGATGACAAAGTTGTGGATGTTTTTAGGGTTGGAGAATTCACATTAGTCATTAAAATATTACACACTTACTGGCTAAAAAATAATTAAGAAAAGGTTTAAACAGTCTCGGTTAATCAGCAAATACTTGCTTCACACTAGCATTTATACAGAAAATGAAGTGAAACCTTTCAGGGCAAAACAAAATTTTCATAACTGCCAAATGAACTGTCAGGGATAAAGCAGGAGGAATGTTCCTATCAAAAGGAAAGGAGATCTAAATTTGGCAAATATTATTCTTCTAATGTCCTTGCAGACATCTAACAGATATTTGCTAAGAAAAAGATATCTAGTTAAAAGCACTTTGTAGGAAAAGAAACCCTGCTAACACTTTCTAGAACTAGAGAAAACAGAACACTTCCTTCTGGGATGGTCTAACGAGAGCCCTCACACCGGGGTGGAATGGGAACTCTGGGAGAAGGCTGCGTTTGGTGGCTACGGGATGAAATCAGCATCAGGACATGAAATCTGATTGCATCATGAAACTAAGTATCGATATCACAGTGGAGGTTTGGAACCACGGGAAGAGTCAGGACTCCACTGCGCGATAAGTACCAAGCAGAAGGACCCTGTTCCAAAGACGTTCCCACATAAAGACGTACCCTGTCGATTTAACCGTTACTGAGCCCACAGAGTTTTTCAAGGACTTGACTTCAATGCCAGCCTCCTCCATGAGCTGCCTACTGCACAAAATTTACCGAGTGAACAGTAGGGTCATAAATTAAAAAAAAATTAACAACCGAAAGGTTAATAGTTTTGTTAATGCATTTTGCTCTAGTGTTTAAAGGTCAAATAATATTTCTAGAGGCACTGGAAAATACAGGTGTCGTTCCTTACATGTATTTACTACATTTGAGGAAGTCTTGAAAGGTGGAGAAAAGAGAGTTGCTCCTGGTGAAGCCACAGCATCGCCTTGTGTTCACATCACAGTCAAGACCTGCAGTTGGGGTTTTCCCCCAAACAGATTTGTTGGTGTTTAATCCCATCTGGAGTGCACTACATGAAGTTGTAATTCTGACACTATTTACTCCTGCCACTTAAAGGCACTCATTGTCTTTGAAAAGAGGTGTCAGAACAAGCAGGTGTTTCTTATTTCATTTTGACATGCAAGTTTTAAGAAATTATGAGAATGAAATGGTCTGTGGTGGTATGTATGGCTTCTAAAGTTGGACACGTGCTGCCAAAGGTAACGTAACATTCAAAGAATGATGCTATTTCTTCTTCACATTCGACATTTATGCCTCTTCGGTGAGAGCTCAGCTCCAAGCTGCTGCTTTTCTCTCCACAAACCACTATGGCTCTCCGCTACCTGAAGAAACATTCTTTTGGGCACAATATATGGAAAAAGGTGGTGTAAAAAGCATAGTGACCACTTCCCTCTGCAGCACCAAGTTTTAAAATAAGAGTGTTAAGAAAACGGCACCTGCGAAAAAGAGTTGCACTGGAACAGGCCTTTCAGCTCTTCCTGCTGGACCAATAAATATTTGTATACAACAACATTTTCCGCTCCCTGCTTTGTTGCCTGTAGCTGCACACCTTCCCCCTAGCAGCACCGTGATGGGCACGAGCTCTGCCTGTCTGTCTTGCACTGCACTGAAGTCACTGAAACTGTGGCCGTGCTCATCTGCAACTGGGGCGACTCACCAGGAAATGTGACATTCGAAGGTTTGTTGTATAGATTTTGGGTTTGAGCATAACTATGTTTGTAGACAGATACTATACACCCACTACACATTACATGTGGTATGGTAACCTTGGAAAAAGGATTAAGAAAACACCCAAGCGAGTAGAAGTCCTCCACGATCAGCTCTTTCACACAGCCTCCAAAAGTTTTCACTTTGGAAGGTTCTATGCAGACATTAAAATAATTAAAGATTTCTATTTGCTGCCTTTTTCTCCAAAATGTATTGTCTCTTTTCTAACTCTAAGTTTTGTTTACATGCAGAAATGAAAAATCATTGACAGCTCTGCAAAAAAGTGATTTGAAATTAAAGTAAAAATACGCCTATAGCTGATCAAGAGGGTGTATTTCCATTTCTCCTTTCTATCCCGTACTTACATACCTGTAAACCTAGAGAGCAATCAGTTCTCAAGAAAACCCAATTAATTAATTAGCACATAAAAATCACCAGAACTGGGAACTCAAGTACATTGTCTCCACCTCTGTTGACACAGGCAGCAAGGACAGCCACGCCACACAGGGGACTCTGCGTAGTCCAGAAGCTGGACCTGGATCCTAAGACCAAGGTACATACATCTGCAAGAAACACATTCTGTTTTTCAGGGTTCGGGTTCATACTTTCCCATGATAGAAGGGAGATAGTTTGGGGTTTTTTAAATTGTCACAATTGACAAATAGATGGCAAAATTCATACTATTTCTAATTATTTCTAATCTTTATCAGAACTATAGAGGTCCCTCCAGCCTAAAGGATTCTATAGTTCTAATTAAGATTGTCAGATGTTTTTGTCCTCCTTCTACCTTTCTAAATTTCAACACATAAAACTGATACAAATTTTAACATAAGCAAGTTTTAATTTTTGTGACAGTTTACGGACAAAGGTAAGACAAGGTTTCTAGAGTGATAAAATGTTATTTATTAAACCAATTATCATAGTCAGAAAATTTGTCTGACCTGCCGAAGGATCTATGTTCTCCAAAGCCTATCTACTACTTCCAGTTAATCTAAAAACAACTAACTTAGGTGAGCCTTCAACAACTCACTTACAGGATTTATTTCCAAGACGACGCCTGAGGAAGCACAGCTGTACATGGCTGTGGTGAGCAGCTCTGGGCCAGCACAATCTCAAAACACCGAGGACCAGGTGCCTCGAAACACCAGTGACCAAGCTGCCAGCCCAAACACCGGGGGTCAGCCCCGACTCGCCAGATCTTCCAGTCAAGTACTGGACACGCAGCCTCTGCTTAGTGTGAAACAGCAATAAATCGCAGGTTAAATTGACATGGTTTCAGCAAATCAAGTGAAACATTTAAAACAACTGATGAAATAGGAAGACAGGCTTTCTTTTTTTTTTTTCCCTTCTTTCTACACCAGAACACATTATCTTTCAAAAATCTGAAAAATAAAATGCAGGAGTAAAGAGAATTGCAGTGAGTGTGCACATCACCAAGAGAGAGGAGAAAAAGGAAGAGCAGGAAGACAGTTCGGGCAGTTCTCCGGCAGACGTTTCATGTCCCCTGCAGGAGGATGGGGCAAGGAGGCGGAGAACTACGGTCCTAGAGCTGAATGCAGTCATTCAGCGCGCAACGTAAAAATGCGCATAGTGCTGACCCCTTCAGCCGCTGTGTCCCCGTTGCTTCGCAGTAGATGCATGATGATTTATTTTTGTTTCTTTACTTTTAACTTTTAATGAAAATAAAAAGTAAGAGTTACCCCAAAAGCTGCGAAGACACTTTTCAGGAAGCCCAGCTGTGATGCAATCCAGAAAGGCACTGCAGCTTAGACGACCTGTGCCAGCCCCGTAAACGGCAACAGGCGGTGTAAATAAAAAAGCATGGCCTCAGTTCCACATGCCTTGATTATTTATTCTTATTTTCTGAATCAGTGTCTGGAGTTGGACAGATAAAGGACTGAGACAGCAGACAATATAACTGGCTAGCGGTAATGACAGCTGTTACCCATATGCTGACAGAAGGACTACTTACTTTAGGTCCCATTTGCTAAAAAGAATGTTTTCCTGTGAGTACCTAAGGTCACATAGGTAAGAATTAGCATTCAGGAAGTGTCTTACAGTCCCCACGTCAAAATGAGGTCAGGATGTTAAATGAGATACTGTACACATTTTCATCAGGAACAGAAAGGTTCTTTTTTCTTTTTTTGGGGGGGATGGATCTTTCCTCCTGCAGATTAAATGTTTTAAATATCTTACTATTTGTGCACCCAGGGGAATATGAACACTGTGCTGACACGGTCTCAGCCAATCACGCAATCCAAAGAGCATGCCAAGTCTGGAAGGCATATTGAGCATGTTCTCCGACAATGATATCATAAAGGTTCCTGCAATGGGAAACACATGGCACCAGTTCCTCGCACTCCCAAACCTGTAGGCACGAAGCTTCAGTCAGCTCTGATCACTTCAGCGACAAAAATCAAAAGACTTCAGGACCTAAAATTAAGAAAATTATGAACTCGGGGCACCTGAATTTCACACACTAATCCTCTGTCGGGATATACATTTTTTTCCAAACCCCGGTGAATTCTCCACTGATAAATACCGTTAACCTGAAATTCAGCATAACATTTTGAGTTCACTCCTGATACAAAAATGTAAGGTGTGATCCGGAGTTGTTTATTACCAAGCGTGTCTCGGAAGGGAATACATTAAAGCAAACTCCTTTCTCCAATATAAACATACATATGTTCATTGAAACACTGAAAAATCTGGCAAAAGAATTCTATAAAAAGGTAAGTTACCAGATGTAAGTGCTATTGTAGCTGCTACAGCTCTGAGGAAGCACTTAATCATGCTGAGAAATGATGCCTCTTCCCTGTGAGCTGAAGTGCTACCTCCTTTGTCTTCCCGTGTGCTGCACACCCTCAGGAGCTATCCATCGTGTCTTCTGCTACTCAGCCTGGCTGCGGTCCGTGTGCTTTCGCATTCATCTTCGACAGAGTTCACGGGAATTGGGCTGTCAGTGCGGAGCCACAGTGGATGGAGATGGAGACGTACTTGAAACGGCAGAGAATGAATTCCTAACACAAAACTTTCTGCACTAGGGGTTTGCTACATCATGTTTTGGAAAAGCTTATTCAAAGAAAGTCATTAATGTCTATGAGGTGTAAAATCAGGGAATACAGAGGGGTGGGGGGGAGCATGAAGAATGCAGTTGGAGAATAAAATTCTGTCTCCCTGTAGAGACAGATCACACATCTCAAAAAACTTTTAAAGCCAATTTTTGTCACCGAAATTTACAAAATACCCTCAGCTCAGACAGTATTTTTTCCTATTCTGACAACAAGGTATCTAATATTTCCACAGGCATCTCATCCCAGCTGAGAAAAAAATTCTCAAGACAACTTATTTAGAGAAAGAAAATGGGAAACGCACCTTAGATCACTACACATGAATTTTACTTACTGATTTTCAAGACGAAATTTCTACTTTCTTTCAATGGAAGTCATGTTATCATTATTCCCACTTCAGGCACAGGGCGAACAGAAACACAGACTTATTCGGGAGAAAACCAGAAAAGAATAGACTAGGATGAAAACTGCCAAGAGTTGGTTCAGTGTGCTGTCCCCAGGGGATGTACCAACATCTTATGGAATAGAAGAAAGGAATAAATACCACTGAAAAAAAAGGAAAGAAGCCGAAACTTTCCACACTGATATCTCAAGCCTTCCTGTAACAACAAGAAAAAGAAATTCTGGAAGCTTCACTTGAAATTTAATTGCACTGGGTTAGAGTGTCTAAACTACTCTTATGAACTATCATACGGTGTCATTCTAAATAAAAGCTCTCTTGATTAGTAAAAACTTGTAAACAAAATTCAAGTCTAAACGAGAAAAATCACACAGTCAACATGTCCTGGAATAACCACTACAATTTAAAGGAACATGTCATACAATTTCAGCTGCCCATATGTCACCTTCTACAGAAGGTCCAGACATGCCGAGAACACAGCCGCTATTTCCCAACTGCTGAACAAGCTTTGCAGATACACACACTCATGTCACAAACGGGCTCTTCTCCAGTGCCTGTTACGATCCTGAACAGCAATCGTTTCATCAATGCCAGAAAGATACAGCACAGGGAGGACGAAGCCAGAGCTAACCAGCACAGCGAGCTCATCGGCAGCAGCAGCAGAGCTCGGGAGCAGGCTGCTCCCTGCAACGTACTAAAGTCAAACAGGTGATCCCATGACAACCTTTAAAGCATTCTCAGGTCACTTGGACACCTTTTAGATATGTATCAAACCTGTATTTTTTAGGCATTGAGATGTATGTATAGAGTCAGTCTGCTCCATCTGGGAGCCTCTTCTCAAAGGGTTTGCACAAGCCTGTGTGGCTCTGGACAGGTACGGTGGGAAAGCTCACATGATGGCTGCCTTCAGAAGTTTGGCTCTAGCCAGAGCCATAAAGATATTCAGATGCAAACGCGTATGCATATACACATCCAAAGAACACATTTTTTTAATATAGATCCGTATGAAATGATGTCTTGGGGAAAAAATACAAAACGTTTTTAAAAGCATTTTTAAAAACCCCCACAAGTCTTTGCTCTTCCTTTACATTAAGGAATACACAAAGAAAAAAACATGAATCCTTCCTTGACGCACTCCAAACTCCTTTTTCCTTTCCCTTTCCTTTGTCCCTTTTTTTTTTCTTCAATGGTTTAGGTATAGTTTCACATAGGAAAGAAATTACTGAGACTGAAGGCTCACATTCCTGTCTGGAAACGTGTTAACAGGATGTTTGTTCTCTGGGCTGTGTCCCACTGGTGGATGCTGCAGCTCCAAGTATGTTATCATTGCGATTACAGTATTTATCCCAACAAGGAGCTTCCTCACTGGCAAATCAAAATGATGCGTTAAATACTGGAGACTTCATCTTCTGAAGACACAGTGATTTATGACCTGTTTTCTCACATGCCTGTAACTTTAGAAACACTTGGCATGTAACCTGACATTTTTCAAGGACTCTGTTTAACCCTTGCTTTGGTTGGTCATATCTGACAGATAAAACATACCTCAGGGCCTTCTACTTTGAGTAGTTATAGACAATCGACTGAAATGTATACTCCAGTCATCAGAAAATCTCAAACAGCAAAACAAAAACATGAACTCAGAAATTTCCTGTTCCTCAGCTGAGCTTCATAACTTGAGGCGGTTTGGAGAATTTTTTTTTTTTTCAAATGAGAAAGATCAAAATCATTCTGTAGTTCCTAAATACATAAGAAAGATAAATAGCCCACATGAAATTTCTCCTTTTAGCTGACAATTTCACAGAACAAAAAGGGAAGTCCAACTTTTGAAGACACTCTGGATGCAGACAGAAAGCCGCAGGCATCATTAACTCTGAGCATGAGGCACGCAATAGTGCTTCAGCTGTATCAGCAGCTAACGACCCTTCCTGAACCAATTGATAGCGGTTCCTAATGGACAGAGGCGTAAGAGCTGCTCGATTTCTCTTTAAAATTTCTTCATGACAAATGGCATAGCCCTAGTTAACCACTGATCAATAAAGCTTTTGAGGAGCCTCTTTTTTATATAGCTATTTATCAAAATTGCCAAATAATTTTAATTTATTAATAACCGCGTAAAAGTATTCTAGAAAGCTCCATTCTCCATGGCATGAATGTTTCCCTTCTGTGGTTTAGAGACAAAACCCCAAGGAACCCCAAGGCAAGGGAGTTTTCTGACTTTATGATTTCAAGTTTTCCAGTAAATGACCAAAAACTCCCACCCGAAAAATACTTAAAACAAAAGTAACTATCAGGAACAAAATATTTTCCATTTCCCATATGTGAAGCCAGAGATGCACATGCTACGATTTCAGTTCCCAGGTATACACTTCTCCAACACCACAGTTTGCTCATTACTGAACCAGTTGAGAAGACAAAGGGATGTTATGGAATGAAAATGAGGCTTCTACTTCCTCACAAACTCTTCCCACACTCACTGATCATAAATTCTAAAGTTTAAGGGAAGTAAGTAATGCACTAGACAGTATTTAAAAGACACAAACTACACATCCTAGTTGGTTTTCTCCTATCATTTGCAATGTGAGTAGAGTTTTTTGAAAAATCTCAAACTAAAATTTTAAAAATAACCACATTTTACTTGTTTGATCCAGCACAATCAAAACTTGGGTGAGGAAGTCACAAATGAAAAAAGGGAATACAATCAAAGCTAAAAAAAAAATTACATTAGACATTAGACATCCTTATGTCAAATAAAACGGTACTCAAGTTCAGAATGTACGTGCACCAAATGAACATACAAGAATCAGAAGGTTGATATAAGCCCTTGTAGAGTTTGACCTACAAATCAAATACTTGAGGCACTAGCAGAGATCTGTATCAAAAAGAAACTGGATGAAATATCTCTCTCCAGGGATCTTGGGGGTACCACACCATGGAAACGGTAATATAAAGAAAAATAACTGGATTTCACTGGATGTTTCAATCAATTCTAATTCTGAGATGTGTTTTTCAATAATGTTGGAATACAGTGGAATTAAGCCAATGCCTCATCTCTTTAATGACTTGTCCAGATTTAATTTTGGATTTATTTAGCATAAGGAAGTCATATAATTTATATTCAGCATAACAAGTTCCTGTGGCATATCGAAGCTTTGTTTCAAGACATGTTCACACCTTGATATTCACATTATCTGCTCAAAGCACATTTGATGAAAATGCCTGTCTATAGGAACATTTAGTAGGGAAGAATTTCTGTAAGGATTCAATTTCTGCATTTCTATGAAAGACTGCATTTTATATTAAATTCACTCCTTGAAATACTCTAAGTACGGAACAGGCTATAGTTTCCATTCTGTAACTCTTAATATTAAATTAGTATTTGTTTAGCAAAATGCCCTCAAGGTCTAAAAGTCTGTCGTTCAAGGCAAGAGTCTGAAGAAAGAGCAGAACTTCAGTACAGCAGTTGGTAAATTACTTAAGACAATTTTAATCCCACGTCTAGCCTTTTACTCTCAGGACCGTCATCAGTAAGTGTAATAAGGAAAATAAAATTTCAGTTGTACGCTCATCATTGACGTAGCATTAACTTCTAAACTAAAGCAAGATTTTAGAACAGATTTTTTTGTTTGTTTCCTGCTTAAATTTGACGGCTAACTAGCACTTCTCAAGCAACACAAATTACTTTTGAAATACAGTGATGCAGTAATAGATCTGTATGTTTCGGTTATAGCTACCTGATTTATCAAAATTTTCTCTATAACTATGGTATAGAAGATTCCATAAACAATTAACTGGATTTAGCATTTTCATAGTTTAAAAATATAATTGGATGGAAACAATTTGCATGGAGTTATGAGACTGAAGCAGACAACTGATTATTGCCAACAATAACAGCAGACAAATAAGACAAAGTCTCTTAAAAAGGTTCATTATATTAGCAACAGATCATTTGCTGACAGCAAAAAATAAACCGCTTAGAAATCAGAACTTTTTTAGGAAAAGCAACATATTCATAGCATGTTTTCCCAGACTTCATCTATACAGAAAGAATAAAAAACCTTGGAGGACAACTTTATAACGCATTGATAAAAATAAAACACAGCGCAACTATTCTAGGTGGTTGGACCAAACCATCTCAGATTAAGTCAAGCTGATGGAGCTGTAAGCCTGGATAAAACAAGTCACGTAGAATCACTAACATTAGCCACACAGAGCATGGGCTAAGATGATGCAGGATAAAGGGGATGCAGAAGTCCAGGTACTCACAGTCTGGTTTCTAGCTCCAGTAAAGAAGGGTATCAAAACATGGAAATGGGACCAAATATCACTTCGTCAAAGCATGACTTTCCTCCAACCGGAAACACCATCTAGACATTCACAGGATAAGGTGCTGACACCTTCAGATGAACTTGTTATTTAGAGAGAGCTAGAGGTAGCTGCATCAGATTAAGGGTGGGACTAAAGAGTATCTGTAAGAAAGACTAACCCCAACCATCTTAAAATAACTAGGGAAATGAAGAGACCACTTGGATTGACTTGATTTTCTGAAGGTGGATGGGTATTGATTTCCTCAGATCCCCCAGGGAACAGATCGTTTCAAAAATTATAAAGGAATTTGAATAGGTGAAAAGAAGCCAGAGCAGAAGCCACAGAAGGAGAAATACAAGGACAGGCTGGGATGTACGGAGTCAGAAAAGGCTTCAGGGTGCTGAAGCACCCATCTCTTCGAGTAGCCCACAGCAGCCATCTACAGAGAGTGTGCGAACAGGGAGCACACACAGTGGGACTTACCCAGCTAACCCAAGTTTGCACTAAAACACAGAAAATCAGCAAACCATTGACATCAACATTTAATTAGATTTAAGAATAAAAAGGAATTACAGAAACAAAGCAGATTATTTGCAAAGAATCCTGAAGTGAAAGCCCTCATGAAGACACCTGAGCAGTCCTTATTCAACTCTTTTCTTTACTCTCTAAAATCCTACAAAAACAAGCAGTGAAAATCAGTACGTGCAAAGCACAGCTGAAGTTTGCTTTAAAATATATCAAAAAACCCTAAGAGTTGGCATTATAGTTCACTTTAACGTGGATTTTGAGTTTATTCTCTATCATCCTTAGTTTACTTGGAACTAAGTTATAACAGTGAGACAATACCGACGTCAAATGAAAATGGCTGGGACCTTGGCTATGAAGCGTTCATGGGAACATGCAGCAGCTGACGTCATGCTAAAAGGTCTCTCTTTTGCTTGGACAATTAACTGTTTACCACCCAGCCAAAATGAATTACCATATATTCATCCAGTGCAGAATATTTTCCTCTTCCTTTTTTTGCACTGGTACAAATCATAAATCTGTTTCCAAAGGGATCCAGATGCAAACCTTCAACATTTCTGCAGGCAAAACAAACTACGACGTATGTTCTTCTTGGCAAATACAACATGCAAAAGGTGCCTGGAGATATGCTATGCTGATTATGAGATATTATTGTGAGCTTTTATTATCCTTTTAAACAATAAAACAAGAAAAGAAACCAACATAAAAGCAAGCAGTTCTGCACCAGATGTAAGAATTTAATGCCATCCATCCCTGAACTAGCATTTGGAACATGTGCTTCAAATATGAAACTTCTGTGAGTCTCCCCAGGTGAGCAGTTGATCTTATCTTGCAATTTCTGCTTCTTTTCAAACAGCGCACAGCGCAACCTAGCAGCTGAGCGAACCTAGGAATGTTAAAGCTAAAATAAAGGGGAAAATTTTTTCCTTCAACATCATCTTCCTCAAGTAAACTGACATTCAGAAGGAAAAACTCATTGCAGTGTCAACCCAGAATCTTAGGAGGGAATGGAAGAATATTGAATAGTTTGGAGCTTGTCCTCCACCCAGCCCTTTAATTTTAAAGCAAATCCTTCCTACAATCCCTCTTGCAGTTAGCATAGAACCTTCAGTCTTAAAATCCCAAAATTTAAAAATACATTGTCACGCATGGTGAAAACGGTTTTCAAAGACACAGGAAAAGGGTCAATCCAAAAGACCAGGACCGAGCTCCTCTTCGTCAATAAGTCTGAACACATTTCTTGCTAACATCTACCTCAAAAACTGGCATTTTGAAATGTCTGAAGGAGGCATATACAAACACAACAACTTCTTACTCTATTTAGGGTGACCAACATAAACAAAACAATACGCAAATCCATGAAAAAAGAGCATTTCCTGGAAACGTTTTTCAGATGGACAGTTTATTTCCTCTATTAGATTCTCTTGCACAAGATCCACCTTGAGTGATGAAAAGAATCTGTAAAAAACATTTTAGAATCTCACCGCATTATTTTCTTTGAAGCGAACACAATGGAGAAAGTTAAATGAAGAGATACATGAACAGGAAGCACATCAGCTTTCAGGTGGGATGAATAAATTGTGAAGCTGTTTGTTCTCCTCAGCTGACATCTGTAAAGGCTTAACTGCTAAGAGGAACTTTTAGCTCACTTCAGAGCAATCTGAAGTATCCTGCTACTGAATTCTGTTTTCCAACTGTATCTTATTTACAGCAGAGTTTTTAAATATTCATCATAGCAGAAAGCAAGTACTAGCATTTGTCCCAGCCCCATGTCTTCCAGTGAAGTAGTAGGTTGCTTAGATTTTTTACATGAACCTACAATGTCATGGCCAAGAAAAACACAAACGGGCCTCCCCTACTTGACAAGGCCTGTACACAAAAATACATTTGCCTGATTTTCTGGTTGACAATTTACTGGTTGACAGCTTGCTAAACGAGGAAGAGCAACACAACAATAATAGCTGACAGATGCTGTTTCTACTACCATTCAGAGTCTTTCAAGCTTCCCAAAAACACATGCAGAAACTGATCTGCTTGCTGTTGCCTTCTGACTCCAAGCAGCGACGTTCTGATACCACCGGCCGATCGGGTCCCACGGGGTATTTCTACATCACTCAAACGCACGTGAACCACAACTGACAGAAAAGCGTTCAGCAGAACTGCTGGGACTTGTACTTACAAAACGCACCGCTTCCAAGTGACACCTGTAGGAAGTTTCTAGAATTTAAATGTAGAATATGAGCATGGTGTTCAATTACACTTGCCAAATAATCTAATCTCTTCTATTTTCTGGCACCTGGTTACAAGAAAGAGAGCACCATCCCATCTGTCAGTCTGTGCCGATTCTTATCTTCTTCATGTGGATTTTTTTTTCATTTTATGTGCCAGCTGTTTTACAATGGAGGGTAAAAATGCTGCTGTTGAAGAACACCTAACCTAGCCAACAGGTCTAAACCACGGGTGTTCATTCCTTATAAAATGAATTGCCCTGTCTGTCAATTTGTAAATGCCATATAACACCAAAGTCATGCTCTTCGTAATTAATGCCACTTGCCCAGGCTTGTTGGCAAAATCTAAAATGTTTGCCTTTAGCAAAGATTTTTTTCACAACTCATATGATTTACCCATTGACCTGGAACACTGGCAGATTTTTTTGCTCTTTATTGGGAAGCTGTAAGCAAGGATGGATCCTAAACTGTATGCTTAAGTTTACGAGCTGTCGATATCACTTCTTGCTAATGAGCCACTGGAATTCAGTAAGAGAGAGAGATACAATTAATTTCATCGTAACGATCTTAGTACTCTAACAGAGAAAGAGAAGATGCCAGGCTCATTATACCAAACTTAGGATGGCAAGGGAAGCTGAAGCACCATGGGGAGCCCCTGCCCTTAAACGCAGCACATTATGAAGAGAAGATGCACAGCAGCTGAACACGTGGGGAGGGTGATCTGCACTGAAACCTCTCCACACAGGCAGTAGTGGCATGAAGGACTGTAGCACAGGATAGAATAAGTTTAAGTTTATTTGCCTTCTCCTCAAGCCTGGGACACACACGCCTACACTACATGAGACTCTCTTGGAGAAAACACAAGGTTTTCTCCACCTCACTCACTGACTTGATATTTCCTTCCATATTACCACCACATTAAAAAAACCCCTCATTAGTACCGTACATGGAAGTCATAGTCCAGGATAGGCAATTGTATCCTCTGCCTGTGTGTGTAAATATCATGTAGGAAAAACAGGATGGATGCTGTGATACTCCAAAAAACAAACCACAACCAGATCTGTACGTAGATGTTCTCTGCTGGCACATGAACCAGGACATGGGTTAACAAAAAAGTAAAAATACATTGGAAATATGTATAAACTTGACTATTATTGTTATTCTCCACTGAAAATCAGAGCATGAATATTTTCTTATCCCATCCATTACAAGGAGAGTGACAAACAAAAAAACCTCAAACAGAAAAAATGAAACAAATCACAGAATTAAAAATATTTTTCCTTGTTTCCCTCTACTCATAGTGATACTACGAGCACAAGCATGACTGTGTTGTACTTCCTTTTCAGGCTATACAAAATACTTTCTTCTAGGGAAATGTTAATCGTGGCCCAAAGGTAAACACAGTTTACGGGTAACATAGTTCCTTTAGGAAGGCAGGAAATAGTTTTTAACTGGATCTCCAGTATTCAGAGTTGGGTGCAGACTGAAAAGTCTCTCGGTGCTTACCTAAAGAAGTAGCTCCCAAAACACAGTCAGCACCTGTTCTGCTCCATCTCGCTCTACTGAGGTTTCATGAGCAACCCTAAAGGCTGCTGTGCTCCCCCAGTTGAACTGATCATTGTTTAATTCCACTGGGCAAGACTTCAAGGCCCTGACGGCTGTGGGTAGGCAGATATTTTTTAAACATTATTTATATGAAGGAAGATGGGGGACATTATGTGCTAGTATCTTAAAGAGTTTACATATTTCAGTCACTGACCTGTTTCTGTCTAAAGCACTCAGGAAAGAACAAATAGAATTGTTTTAGGATAAACCTAGAAGCTCTACAGATATGTCATACTCGACTGCTTAACAGCCAGTGTTACACAGCGTAAGATTTTGTAGTCTTCACCTTGCCATAAAGCTCCAGGGCCAAGGTGGCAGGCGTTAGGAATGCCCTCCTGCACCAGGACTCCGCCTGCTCTTCCACACCACGAAACATGATGCTCAACGAATCCTGTTTCAACCCAGGCTGAAAAAAATTTCCTGAAGTGATAGCAGTGAAGGAAGGAAAGCTGCCAATGCGTACTGCCCACAAATGAACACAAAAGTTCTTCAAAAACACCTAGTTTACACAGAGATTTTTAAATTCCTGAGGCTTTAACTTTCTGAAAAGTCTTTCGAGAGGAAGAAAAGGCAGAGCAGAAGTTAGCCAATAAGCAAAGAGGCTGATCTAGGACAGAAAACAGATTTTCATGTTTACTGTGACAGCTGGATGAGTTACACAAATCATCTGTCTCTCTCCATTTCCTCCTATCCATCAGACTGTATTTATCCATCTCTTCTGCCCATCTTCAGCTTCAGAAAATACATACAGTACCTCTTGAATTATTAATTTTCTGTTCAGTTCCCTCTAACACCAGTTTCAGTTCACTGACCTGTGTAACTCATTGATTTAACTAATGCATTATCTACAACTTTATGTATTATTAACTAAGATTGGTCTCTTAAAACATTTCCATGACAACGTATCAAAATAACATACTCACATTTGTCTGGCATGTAAAACGATTTCTTCCTTTTCCTATCACTCACAGAGAAAGTAAATTAAATATGGATTGCTCTATTCCTGTACCAGTAGCCAGATGAGCAATGACACCCCAATCTTGCACTCCCTGAATAAACCGTGAACCTCTCAGTCCCTGCCAGAGGTATTATTAATCCAAGTTTTCTGCCGCATTGACATACGCTAGTAAAAAACGTAAAATCTCTGAGGATATAAAGTGCTCTCAACTTCCACAAACTCCAAAAAGGCAGGCAAGAAGCAATTCATACAAAGACTAAATAAAAGGCTTTTTCAGAGTCACAACAAATACAGAGCTGCACTGAACCACTGCCAGGAAAAACTGCAAACTCTTTGCCCTTTCTCACCTAACTCAAATGTTTCCTATCTCCAGGGAAGGGAATTCCAGCCAACACCATATTCTGTATTTTCTGCAAAATCATCCCTGAATCTAATGCATAGGACTGCAACAGATCATAGAATAAATGAGAATATCATTAGTAAAGCTATAAAAATCACGAGAAATTATGTGGGGTAGTGTACTCTGGTAGAAACATTCATGTCAATAAACTTCAATGTCTTCGCTTTTCTTATGGAAAAGCAAGCCAGAAGCTGGTGGGATTTTTAGAAAGGCTTTGTTCATTACTTCCATGATACCCCTTCCTTGTGCAGCAACTCTGCAATACAAGATTAAAGCCATCCCCTCTCTCCAAACAACCGACCTCGCTCCGCTCAAAAAACGCAGTGCTTTTTCCCTTGGTTTTGGAATGTTAAGTTGTATCTGAATATCCTTATTCCCTCTGAAATCACAGTGCGGAACAGCTGAGCTCCCAATGCCACGAGGACATAGCGAGGAGTCCCACAGCCTTTGGAAAGGAGATACCGGAGCAGGTTACTCACCTGAAATTTTCTTTTCCACAATATACTACAAGATGGAAATAATGTTTATGGTCCAAAAGCCTTAAAGGAAAGCAGGTAGAAAGCATGAAGACCACTGAAGTGCAGCCTCTGCAGAAGATCAAAGTCAGAAGGCAGTTCTTGGAAAGAGGAAAGAACTCGCGCATCTTTCACCGCAGGAGCGAGCTGTGCCAGTAGGATCTGGTGCCCTCTGCTGATCGCCCAGGACCTCAGTCTAAGGGGAACCCGCACTGTCCGCTCCACTAATGGTTTGCCTAGTTTCTTCAAGCATTCGGGACATGAACGGGGGTCCTTTTAAACCAGGTTCTAAATGCCCCCACGTCACTTGGCTGCCACAGAGCCTTGTGCCCTTGTTCCCTTCACGGGGAGAAAGCAAGAAAGATGGAGATGGCAAGCACCAACACTCCAGTCCTCACTTCCAGATGCTGCTGAGCAAAAGCAGATTGATGCAGACCAGTTCCAACGACCGGACAGAGCAGTGCTCCATTTCTGGAGCAGTGCTGGCCTCCTGCAGCTTCTTAGAGAAAGAACGCCCCCGACTTGCTGTTGTATTGCCCCTTCTTCTCTGCTAGGAAAACGCTGGGGCTCCTTGGCTGGTGATGAACTCAAAAGCAGTCTCATTGAAGCCCAGCCCTGCAGACAGCTGAGGACAACGATCAAATGCAGGACACACAGTTTTCATCCACTGCTGAAGTGTGGACAGACCCGTTACTCATGGCCACTACTGGCACCGGCGGGAGAATTAAAGATAGAAAAGTCCAAAAGCCATAAAGCAACATAACTTTAAGCCCTTACCCTACAGATATTTCTGCTTCCTGAGGCTGACCAACCAAAATGCAAACCACCACATTCCCAGTCTTAAACCAGCAAATCCCTGCGGCCTCAGGATCTACAGCGGCTGGACTCTTCCATTCTCAAGAACAAACAGCTCCACTGCAGTAGGCTGTAACAGTTCCTGCCAACAAACACGTCTTCAGATACACTTAATTTCTGTAATAACAGATAATCAAACAGAAAAAAAAAGATGCCAATTACATTCCAAAATATTTTTGACACTGACTTTGTTAAATTGCAAGCATTTCAAATATTAAAAACTGAACCTATATAATTCTGGCTGTAATCTGTGAATGGCTCGCTGGTCAAAAACCAGAACATCTCCTTTAAAATCGGATCCTCTGAACAAATAATCACATGTAATGAATTCTATAGTATTTGTTGTTAGCATTTTCTCATTTGGAGTAACATCTGTCCTTCACACAAATATTCACAGTGAGAATTTGTCTAAGAATACTTGTGTAAAGTGAACACTTTTTTTTTTTACTCTTAAATTAAGGCTTCTACAACATTTTGGCTGTGGTTAAGAAAGGTATTCCAAATATTTCCTTTGTCTTAGCCATTAAAAAGAAATCACATACTATCATGACCACTGGCAGAGTTAAAAACAGGATTCTAACGTATTTCGAGTTTCTTTCTGTAACTACAACACTTAAATATGGAAGATTATTGGATAACTGTTTGTCTGTATCCTATCAAATATGCCATTCTGCTATTAGAAATCTCACCCTGAACAAAACACAATGTTTACCTGCTCACACTCACAGCCTAAAAACACTGACAGTATGTTGAATTTCAGATAATGATTTGGCTTGCTGTGCCAAGGAAAAAACCCCGCTTCTTCAAAAAAGTCTATGAGATTCATTTGAAACTATGTGGATGCTGAACGGTGCTTAGATTCATCTTGTATTATTTTCAGTTCTGTCAGTGAAGGAAGCAGCCTTGCTCTGTTAGATATACCTAGCACCCTGTCCTTCCCTTGCCTTTCCCTCCTCCCAACCACGAGACACAGTTTGTCCCCTCAAACAAAGCTCACTGTTGATGTCTGATGAAGATCGAGCTACAGAAATGGCTTTCTCAAACCACCACCACCCAATTGCCATCACTGGTTCATTCCGGGGGTTGTAAGCAGAATGCCACCCCTTCCTCTCGAGCTCCTCCAGAAGCTCTGGCTCAGCACACCTGTCAGGGCATCAACACGTTGAGAAGAAACTAAGCTCAGCTCACGCCAGACACATCCATACTTATTTTACGAGTCAGTGCGCACACACTTCCATCCGTACATCACACACTTTGGAGAAAGCTGGGTCCAATGTGCCATCGTTCAAATGTAACACGAGATTTTCACCACCCAGTCTGTTAAAGAAAGGCTCTGGGATAAATAAAAGGTAAAATCCTTGGAAAAATAAACTCAAGTCTGTAATATATTAGCCAATGTTTTCATAACTTCTCCAGCAACTACAGTTTCTAACACATCAGCTCCGACTGTATAAAGCTACATGGAGAAGCCTGAGTGACAGAGACAGACATATTGTGAATTCTCCTATATCGCACCCTCCAAACCTGCGGCAAAGTACTACTTGGGTTAGAAATTGCATTTTAGATGCTTGAAGGTGAACCACAATGGGAAACTTTCTATCAACTTTTCCAGCTGTGTTACTTCAGAGAAATTTATTGACTCCTGTAGATGTGCAAGTATGAAAAAAGGCATATTTTTCCCATGTTAAAGAAACTGGAAGCACCTTTTTCATACTAGTGACTGAAATACACAGTTAAAACTGAAATACTTTTCAGTCAGTTCTCAGAGAGAACTATATACTCACTGCAGAAATAATCTAACCGATCAAAGACGCTAACACATACAGTGACTACATTAAGTTACGTGCTATTTGTGTTTACTTTTTTCCTAATTACCTTTTTTCACTAAGAATGTTAATTCTGACATAGTCTCACCTTTTCCCTTCCGCAAGTTATTATTTACACTCTGCACTGTGTTTCCCATTTTTACTATATACAGAGAATACTGTTTTAATAAAATTAAATCAAGTCCATGCACAGATCCTATAAAAAATATGCAGGAAAAATACAGTGAGGAAAGCTAAGACTGACTGGATGGCTACGATTATTAACAAAAACAAGGTCAGTCTCGGTGTACTTCCAGACACTGAAGTTCCCTTCTTCCCTCCTGAGAAGTTCAAGAAAGGTAAGGAGGGTTAAGGAGTCTGCTGCACACAACAGTGACTGCTCCCAAAACTAATGCTAATCCCCGTTTACATTGTCAACAGCCCCGCAAACCATTTGTTCTACGATTTGGGTAAGAAAGCACACTCTGAATATGATGCATGTTTGCAGTGCTCAAGAGGCAACGGGCACTGTAAATACTGTCACAAACACACGATCAACCAAGCACGTCATTCAGTTTCGGCTGGTGCTGTGCACCGCACCCTGATGAAGCTGAAAAACCCTCTAAAGGTAAAAGCTGCTGATGACCTTCACATTTAAAATACTGTTCAAGACAGGCAATTCTGTAAAAAAAACTGACTTTTTTCCCCATCCCAGTTCCTAGGAAGTGAATATTCAGTAGCTATCTGTTCGAATGTGGTATTTCACATGGCACAGAAAACACTCCCTCATTTTTGAACCTAAATTACATTTAAAATTGGATCCCTACATTCTCAGGACAAAAGACAACGGTACTGACAAGCTCTCGGGTCATTAACCTGCAGGCGTTATTTTCCAGTGTGAGGATGCTAAGTACCACTGGAAAAATACTTTCAGAGGCAGTAGTGAAATGAGTAACAATCTTCCTCAGCCTGTTAGATTTATTTAAAACTCTAGACTTAGAGACCAAAATGTTAGAACCTCTTCAGCTGTAACACATCCTGAACGCAACAAACTTTGGAAGAAAATGTTTGTAAAGTTTTTCAAAATAGTTTACCAGCCCAGTACTTGCAGTCTAGCCCGTGACCTCTTCTAAATCTGGCCAGCTTGAAGAATCACATATTGCTATCTAAACAGCTTCACCAACTTCGAAATTTAGAATAGAATAGCCCACAACTGTACCCGTAATAGAGGGAAAACCTTTGCAAAGTGACATCCAGCATCAGGAAGACATTGGCCTACCCTCCGTTGGCTGCTCCTACGTTCTAGTGAGGGGACAATCATAAAGCAGAGACCACTTTGGTCTCCCCTCCCGCTATAACAGTCAGTCAAATAAACCTTCTTAATGCTAAAATGACATCCCAGCTCAGGAACACACACTGCAAACTACACTTCTTAAGCTCCTCGTGGTATCTGCAGGGTGCATCAGGAATGCTGAGTCCCTTGCATTTGTTCCTCTCCAAAAACCCCACAGGCTTCAGTGTTACACTACTAGAGACAACCAAGCAGGGGAGCAGGAGAAAATACGCTTGAAGGTTTGAATATTTAAAGCAATTTTGGTTCGCTACTTTTGCCTTTTTTTTTTTTGTACAAAGGAAACAAAAGACCTGTTTTTTCTATTAGAAATAGGTTCTGATTTTGTCAGGATAATAAGAATTTATAGCGTTGTTGAAAGGCCCTGGAGACAGTCCTGGAGACTGAAGTAATTTATTTGCTCACAGAACAAGCACAAAGTTTACAGTCACCTGCCCCAGGAGCCCAGTTAAAAGCCCCTTGGAGGTGACCTGGAGAGACAACTTGCAGAAGTGAAACAGGGTGCCTTGCTTCCCATTCCACCTGTGACTTCTGGTTTTCTCTATTTTCTTTTTTTAAAAGAGAGAGTGTGCGAAAAGTAAGTTTACCATCGAGCAACTGCACAAAGAACTCTTCAGAAATGTGATTTGAAAGTCTGCCTACTCTGAACGAAGCATCGGACCCCCTTGAGGTCACTGGTGTGGGTTAAGACTTTGTTACTATGCAAACAGAAAACTTTGGAACCTTAAAAAAATGGTGGGGGGAAAATAGAATATGAATTCACACAGACAGCAAACCCAGAAATAATAGCTACATTCATGAGAATAGCAGCTACTCTTTAGATTTATGGAGTGTGATGTACTAATGCGTATAATGAAGCAGACAATCTAATGACTCAGAGTGCTAAAACGGGGGGAAAAATAAATCCACAGAAGTCACAAGATTGACTTTCAAGATTCATGGGGATAAGCCAAACATTCCAGATGTTCTAACCCAGTGTTCTAGTCTCTGCGATACAGAAGATCACCTTTCCTGATGAAAAAACCACCATCTTTCTTGTCAACCTGCGCTTTCGTTCCCATCACCACTCATGAATAGTCAATTTTCATCTATCTGCTTTCTCCCACTTACACAATCAAAATGAAGGAGCAAACATACTTAGTACACAAAACACTTCAATAAAGATCTCTCTCCAAATGCTATGCAGCAGAGGCATCCATAACGTGCAGTTTATCAAGATGAAGCAAAACACTCTTTTTTTCATAATTGCTGTTTAAATTACACAAATACACTAGTACCAGTTCTCAAAGTGCCACTGTCACCATTTTTCTTCTGCTGTAAAACCAGCAGCATCACAGCTAAAAACATGCTCTATTTACTGGACAAAATTTACTGGTCTAATTACTGGACTCGTTACAGTTAATGGAAAATAAGAGTTACTGGATTTTGCTCTGAAGAGAAAAGCTCTTCAACAACAAGGTAACAGTGGGACATAAAAGAGACTGGGGAACCTGATGAGTCTGACTTGCTGTTACTATGGAAATCAGTAATTATAACAAAATACTCACATTGTAATCGTGTTCCCTAGAGGACTCACATCCCTAAATTAACTCTATTTTTAAATCCAAGATTTTGTTAATTTACTAATCCAGTATCACCTAGAAAGTCAGAAAAGAGCCGTGCTCGTTCACACACGCCTGCCTGAGCAGCCAGTATCAAGTAGCACAGTTCCACTTCACTTACTGCAAACGCATCAGGAGCTTCACTGAGCATCTGGACTCCAGCACACGAGTACGGTGAACTCTGAGTTCCATTTCCCCAGAAGAAAGGGCTGCTAATGTTAGTTATAATTACCTCTGCTAACACTAGTAACGTCAGCTCGCGGAATACTGTGCTGTGTTAGGTATGCCCAGGTTCTCTACAGCACCTTTGTGAACAGGACCGAATAATGCAACGGAGTAACATGCTGCATAAGCTTGGTGTGTGCAACCACACACCAAGGTGCTCTAACTTCCACACCTCAGTATTATCTGCAGAGCAAGCACAGGTGTCCAGAACGGGACCTCAACACTGGACTCGGCTATCTGCAAGATTACACAGAAAGCAACCACTTCAACACCTGAGAGTTTCAAGAGATGCCTGCTGAGATTTGAGTTTCTGGGAGGCGTGAAAGTAAGTTCTTACCCACCATCAAGACTGTTGTTCTATTTTTGACAGAAATGTAAGAATTTGATTGCAAGGCTACTTGGAAAGCCTGCATTACTCCACTTCAGTGTCTGTGTCTAATTCACAGTGTCCAATTCACTGTGACAAACCCAAAACTCATCCCTTGTCATATTTGGTCCTTTTGTAATACAAAAACAAAGTAAAAAATCTGAAGCTAAAAATAAGCTATGTGAAAAGGCTTTTTATAGGAAAAGGCAGTTTATCGTCTCATGTAGGAGGCAGAATCTCAGAAGCGCTTTCAATATCAGAGATACACGTCTGGTTTGCACTGAAGGAGCTTGATGGCTGCTGGAGACACCCTTTGGGCAGAGACCCTCAGGAGATCCCAGTCCTTAACACTGCCTTAACCCAAACCTACATTTCAGACAGGCCTTTACAAAATGGGCTTAAGAGTTTTTTCCTTTGTGCTTTGTTTCTAAATTTGCAGTTGAAGGCCAGCCTTGGACTTTGCTATATTCTACTGAGCCTTTCTGCATCACACATAGCAAAAAGCGTGTTCTCAGCTTGACCTGCCACCCACGTTCCTTGGGAGTAACAACTTCTCACAGGCCCACAGAGAGATTTATGACTGCAGAACATTTTGGGGCTCCCCAACAGCTGAGGATAGTTTTCCAAGAAAATGCAGAGGACTAAGTGGCTTGGTGAAGTCCACACATCAGGTCAGTGGTGTGGCACTTCCACAGCAGCTGTAATCACTGCCACATGAGAAGCAGCCACTTGGAGGGAGGAGTTTTTGTGATTTTATAACTAATTATGCATGTGGTTACCACATTTGAAGCCCCACTCAGCTTCCCACATAACAATCATTCCCTGCTACAGAGAGTCACACGCCAGCTTTAGGTCTCCCGCCTCTGTCCACCCCAGTCAGATGGAATCCGGGGATGACGTGTAGCCAAGAATGCGCAAACGGCATGCCTGACTCTGCTTCGCATCTCTGCTTTTCAACAGAGATGCTAAGAGATAAACAACTGTGCTCTGAAACGAGAACCGTAACAAATGCTGTGCAAGTACATTGTCCCAAATTAAATAAAACCACAATTCCATTTTTAAAAACTTTAAAAAGCAAACTCCTCAATTGTGTTTTTCAGAAGAGCATCAAAAACAAGTTTAAGAACTCAGCTTCCAAAAAAATAAAGAAACCAGCCTTTATTAAATTATATGGAAGGGGGTCAGAGATTAAAAATCCTCTGCCTCTCGTTATTAGACTCGAGATGACAGATTCATTCCAGAGCACAGAAGGAAATATATTATCCCAAAACAGGATATGAAGTTCATTCCCAGTAGATTAGACTCTGTTAAGTAAATTTATTGTCTAATCTTTCAGCTCTCCCCCCAAACTGCTGCCCAAGGTCCTCTTCCCTGTCAGCATTAAAGTCCCTTTTCTTCCCTCTACAACCCTACCCCCAAAGCTCCCCAACAACACTGCCCTCTCGTCTCGCTCCCACTAGGACTCTGATGGTGCGCGAATCTCACAGAAAAACAAGAAGTGATGGGAGTAGAAGAACTTACAACTGCAATCAACCAGCTAATCAAACCATGCTGTGCTCCGAATTGTTAGGCAGAAGAGAAAAGCAGGGTAAATGTTTTGCTTGCTTTAAACAACAGCAGAAAGCCTGGTGGTGAGCTTGTCTTGTGTGTTTGTGTGCGTGTGCTTAGTAACCACTCTGTAATTCGGATACAGACATTGAAGAAAGCCTTCAACAGCGCTGTATTCGTACGAGAGCACTTTCTGGGAAGAATTAAATGTACTCTGTGAAGCTAGAAGGCACATCAAACAAAGAGCAGCTCTACCCCCTTTTTGTTTACCAAGGCAGAAGCAGTCTTCCATACAATGATGCATTTCTAATATGGTGTTTAGTCTAACTTTAGACTCCATGAAATTATTTGCAAAGACAGGGATTCCCAAAACATTCCAGGAAAAAAAGGCAGTCTTGCCTTCATCCTCCCTTTCCCTCCCTTGAATTCCATGGAATTTAATTGCATGATTTGTATGAAAGACACCTACAACAAAACAAAAACAACGGGAATGCACAGAGCACACCAGTAAAATAGAGAAATACTCCTGCCAGGTGTATTGCTGAACCTCAGCCCTTTCCATATTTTCCTGTAGCTGTGATGCACCACCTTGATGCATAGAAAGAATTGCCAGGAGCCTGCTTTCACCAACAGAGTGCGCTGTCAGGTGGTTAGTGAATTGAGGGCAACACTGCACAGAGGCTTTTGTTGTTGTATCTTCAGATCTGTTGCAAATACTGGGTCCTATACACTGAAAAGCTGATTTTAACAGCATCGGCTACAAAATGCCATTCTTGACTACATCTCACATCACTGATGATGTACAGCCCTGAGCTGCACAATTGTTTCTTTGCAAACGGTTCTCCTCTTGACCTTGGGTTTTTTCTGTTTCTCTTTAGACACACTCCGGCTGGAGAAGGCATGGGAATCACAAACACCACATTGGGCAGGTCTTCACCTTACCAGTTCTTAAGACGACCATTTCTAGCCATCCTTCCTTAGACTTTTTTTCCCTCAAATTGAATAATTCTAGTACGGTTACTCCCTTGACTCGCACCCTGCCATTTCAGGTCACTGCATTTTCACAGATGCTAGTCTATATTACTGATACTTATTTCTAAAGCAATCACTGTGAAACAAGTTCAGGTAAAAAAAAATATCAAGGAAAGATCATGTTCTATTTTCTATTTTCTTTGGGTTTAATTAGTAACTTATTTTTAATGTTTCTATTGGTCTTCAATAGATTTAATGTTATCTCAATGACAGACAAAGTGTTACTCATAGGTTCGTTTTCAATGAACTCAACGCCACTCTCCAGAGAAAGCAAGCTCTGCATTCTTCTCGCTGCACCTGAATGAAAATAACAAAATCTCTACACATCACAAAGCCTAAAGGTCTCCAGTCAGAAGCCTGCACAAGCCACTACACCTACATTTAAACTCCCTTTCCTTGAAAATTCGTCCTTCAAACAGTTATGCGTTTGTAGGTAACCAAAAATACATTTGTTTCCTTCTATTGATATATGCCATGCACAAGCAGCTTCCCTCTGTTTTGTGTACTCACACATCGCTTGGAAAACAGGGTTCAAGTCCCCCGGTGAAAGACTGTATGGGGCAACAAAATGAACTGATCTACCAGACATCTGTAAATGACTCTCAATGCAATACACAGAGACACATCTGCATCGAGACGTTTACGGGCACATGCGACGAGGTGAATACACACACACCAGGAAGCTGCTGCACTGCTGGGGTGATCAGCTAAGCAGCTTCGTCAAGACCCTCTTATCACATTTCTAACTTCCTCTGATGAGCCTCATGCACAGCGGAGCAAGTCACGCAGGCTCTGGCCAAGGAAATCCGCAGGTATTCAGAGCACTGGAAGAACTGACCACAGGTACTGTTGATGTAAATAACTTGACATTAACACAATCTAAAGCAAGCTGCCCAGCCGGGGCAAGCACACTAAGGGTGGGGTCTATCCCTATCCAGATGTGTCCAGCAGCACCACACAGTTCTGACCAAACTACAGAAAGGCTGAAATAGCTCATTTTGAGAGTTAAAAGAAGAATACTAAGAATTGTCTACAGAGGTATATAACAGGCAAATACAAATCAGAACAGGAGTCCTAGTGCCTGACTGCCTCTGCACTTCCCAGAACCAAGTCCCCCCAGTCCTATTTCATGGCAGAACCTGTCAAATGAATCATCATTTCCATTAAACAGGAGCAAGCAAAACTGATTTTTCCTTGGAAGTATTTGGCTAAAGTGACAATTTAATGCAAGAATGCTCAGATTACAAGAGCAGGAGAAAGGAGAAGAAATGCTAATGTTAAGTCAAAATTCAGATGCACAACACGAACAAAAACCCCAGAAACCAAGTAAGACCGTACCCATAGATTTCACACCAGAATGGACTACTGAATCCGGGAAGTCTCATCTTTTGTGTAACACAGTCTACGCTTACCTACTACTAATTTATGTGAAGTATTAACAGTACAACGTAGTATTCCGAGTCTTTCAGAAGGATAGACTTTCTATATTGCACACTAAATGATCCCTCACACACGCGGGCTAACAGTGCATGATCACCAATATTTTTATGCTATATTAAACCGTGAACTCAAATAAGCATTGCAACACAGTTCAGAGGGGGCGAGATATATTCACAATTACACAATGCAAAGCTTCAGTCTAAACAGCTTGAACGGTCTCGCTCATGGGACTGGCAGCTTTCAAAACCGACACTGGTATCAGTGGTTTTACACTATCATTCAACCTGGCTGCTTGAAATAACGCCAAGGTCTCAACGCCACGTGAACATTACTAAAACTCACATGGGATTTGCTGTGGAACTGTATCCTGTTACTGCAGGCAAAAACAAACGAAAAGAAAAACCCAAAACACCCCCCCCCCCCAAACCAAACTGCTGCTCCAAAGAAACCTCGCTAAGTCACTCGTTCTACCCTTTTCATTAGGCAAAACGTGACTTCACTGCCTACTGAATAACAGCAACATTTTAAAAGCCAGCGCAATTACTGCCTAACTATTCCAGGTGACTCATTAACACCCAGGAACATGGCCCGAATACGTCAAATACACACGCCTCTCCATTTAATCCCATTGGAAATCATGCAATATGAACAAGGCAGGATATTCATCAGAATTGCAACCTCTCAGGTTATTTAGTGTTTCCCTGCTCTTAAGCACAACCGATCACTGAATTTCCAAATGGCTGATATGTTCTAAACTACACATACGGCACTCCTTGAAAAAACGATCACGGTATAAAGTACAACGTTCACATACTACACGTGACCGTTCGAACGTGCCGTTCGGCCAGCGTCACCGCCAGCGCCCCTTCTCAGTGTGTGCCTGCTTGATACGCTGACCCGGCAGTCAGGAGAGGGAATCGTCACGTGTTGGAGCCATTCTTTAAACAATGTCACCAAACAGCTGCAGACATCTCACGGAAAAGTGAAAGTTATTGTGGAAGGATACTCCAAAAAAATACGTTATCATCCTCCTAGGTTTGGATTATTAAATTAGAGTTCTAGTTTCATACTGGAAACCAAACACACTGAGAAGGCAGGTCAGAAATCCTCAGTGAGCAGGACTGCTTTAGGAATGAGTTTCTGCGTCCAGAAACTATTTAGTCCAGAAACCGATTTAAACCCCAGTATATACAAAACCAGATTCAGTGGCCACTTCTCTGTTTCTCACAAAGAAAATGTGTCACTTCAGAGGGATCACCACAAAATCAGCAAAGGAAAGTGTAAGAAAACCTCTTAATACAATAAAACCGGAGTGACTAATGAGGATGACTCAGTTAACTGCATGACTTCCTACCAAGCGTATTCACAGGGACAGAAATAACACTAAATCATAGGGAATGTATGGGAAAAATATTTTGGACCAGTGAAAGAAGTTATGCCAGAACAAACGTCTGGGTCTTCAGTGCAGGATCCTGTTGTGTGTACAGCAGCTAACAGCTGTTACGCAGTTGTGTACACTTCTGCTAACAGCAGAAGTAGCATCTCCCTCACCTCCCGCTCGTCACCCAACACCCTGAAGTCACAGGGTAGTTCAGGTTGAAGGGAAGCCTAGATTGTCCCTCGTCTAAAATGAAGTCAGCCCTGAGGACAGCCATGGTTGCTCATGACTATACCATGTCTTGGTCTTCAAAACCCCTGTGGACAGAGACTGCACAATGTCTGGGCAGCCTGGGATCTGCTGCTCAACTGCCTTCATGAAAACGAGTTCCGCCTTATACACACGTCAAGATACAGGGTGTAGCACAGAGAGCAACAAAGCACCCTGAAGATAGGTCGGTTTTGTAGCAAAATTCAGAAGCAGATTTTGAAACTCAAGACTTCACTTAACATCTAACAGTATTTATGCAAAGTTACTTAGTGCAAGTTAGTATTGTCTGTCTTCAGGAGACAAACACCAAGAAAAGCTGCTCATGTGAGTCTTGAGATGCCAGATCCAAGTGGAAGTGATTGGGGATTGAAAACAGTTGGTGTAGTAACAAGAGCTGCATTTGCACTCTTTTGGGTCTTACCTGACCTCCTCACATGGCTTAATGGAGAGAAGGAACCCCAGATCGGTTACATCTATCCATCCACCCCTGAGCCAATGAACGAGAAATATCCACCGTGTACCTGAGAGATTGTAATGCCCCCGGGAAGAGCTCCCTGAGGAAGAGCATATCCTTTACAGCCATTCAGAACCACACAGAATTCTGCACTGGCACTCAGGACAAGGAAGGGTGGGGAAATTCAGGAGTATGTCATTACTGCCATAATATTACACATGTTTATGTTTCTCCCATATATGAGATATTTAATATAATAATAATACATGATTAGATAGCATCCCATTTTCCTTTCAAACTCCTCTGAGATACTAAAATACCTGTATCCAAATTACTTAGGAAGCAGCTTTTTTTTTTCCCCTTCATAGCTACCAAAACCTGAAAATATTCAGGTTTTAAAATGAATTAATAATTAAAATACAGCAAGGCACCAGAAAGCCAGGACCATAGATCCACAATCTGCACAGCTGTTGCATTTGTCTGTGTGTACGGCAATGTGTCAAATAACAAAACGGTGAATGGTATCATGACTTTGGTAACACACGCCACTGTCAGTCCTAGAGAAAATTATTAGAGCGGTAACTTGACTTTGTCATCCCCATTCTGTATTAAGCAGCAGAAAGAAAAAATAAAATGCAATTGACATAATAATTTCTGCAACAAGTATCTAATTGATTTTCTGCCAGTAAGGTAATTTACAAATAGTCCTGCAGCAATTGCTTGGTTTAACTGAACGTATCACACAAATGGTGCTGTAGTTGTATTACTTATGTCACATTTTAACCACAGAGAAACTATTTAAAACTGGACAATACATTCTACAAATGAAACAATTCTTACAATAAAAAACCAGTATTCACTAATAATAGGGTAGGAAAACAGTGCCAAATCTATTTTAATTTCGGATGTCAGCCTTGCTTCACTACAGTTTAACAGAGCACGAGCAGGCAGGACAAATCAGGTCGTGGTCAGGCTCAGCACATTTCCAGGATGTGTCCTTTCTTTTAGGATTCTGGAGGTGATTTTCCTGGCTAACGCAGACAAGCAAAATATAATCCTCCATCCGTTTTATTGCTCTTCCAGGAAAAGTCAGCTGATTTCTCACTGATTTCTCATCACTGATTTCTCACTAAGATGTTTGCATGAGAAGCTGGGATAGCCTTTGTCTTGACCCAGCTCTGTAGGAGACCAAGTGTCCATGACAAGTCGAAAAAACACTGAAGCAGCCAGTTCCCGCGTTCAGTCCTTCCAAGCCAGCACCACCCACCCGCACGCCAGCTGTGCTGCCCTGCTCCACGGTCCTACCAAGGGGTGCCCTGCTCTTCCACAGCCCTGCTCTCCTGAGGGTAACACTCAGTCCTCCTCACCGGGACCATCTGTCACGTTCTGAAGGAGATATTTCACGTTTTTAGCCTGAAAGTGAGTAATGTTCAGGAGCAACGGAAACTTCTGGTCAGTGACTGGAATACAGATGTTCAGAGAAACTTGTACCAGCCACATGAAGAAATTATCTTTAACTGACCAAGAATTATTTATTACCTGAACTAAACCAATAAAACATTAGATTCTGGTCTCCATGCAGGGAAGTATTGGTGTCCGGTTTCTCTCAATACTTGTTTAGTGAGCTTATTCCCATCATGGAAAGAAAAAAAAAAAAATTTCTGCTGGGTTTACCTCCTTGTTCTAGCACATGGAGGTCCATGACATCTGATCTGCAATGACTACAAATGTTGGAGGACACCTATTAATTAGTAATATTTATCACTCGACAGCTACAGATCTCTCTACCAGAGCCTCTCTGGAAGGAGCAGGCTTGCTCCTGATAAATGCAGTATTTTGCATGGAAAAAACAGATGGTGTTCTTTCGCTCAGAACCAGAAGTTGGAGAGTACTTAGTTCCTAGTCTGTATTTTGAACAGCTGACTGGCTAACTCACTGTTAGGACCTGAAGACAGCTAATTCAGGTGCTTACACTGTGGCTGCAGACAGTCTATACATTCTAAAGAATGATATAATTTTGCTCCAAAAATTCTTGAAACAGTAGTAGTGAGGCATTTATGCTCACGTGTAAGCAGTGATGCTACGGAACAGGGCACCTGTAAAACGACTGGGTAACTGCTTGCAAATCCAGCAGAAAACTCTTGGTAATTACATGAGCAGACTTGTTATCTAAGCGTGGCTTGGCTTTGAGTTCTATCATTTACTATGTCAAGAACATCAACATCTTTCTAGTTTCATATTTCTCAGCTTTTCAACTGAGCCAGTAACATGAAGGAACGTTAAATTTACCAAACAACTGAAGGGAAAAATGACAGCTCCGAGGCATAGGCGAACCTCAGAGATTCATTTCTGTTTGTTTACCTTCAAAGCACCTGAGATCCTTCTCGTGATACTTTGCTATAAACAAATAAGTTTTCCAACTGCATTATGTTTATAAAAAATCCTTGACCCCCTATAGCCTATAATAAATAATTACAGAGCTACTATGATTACAGTACTTCATCTTAACTTCTCAAAGGGCTAAGAAAATACCATCCAAGCGTGGACCACATTGATGGAAAGCACGTGACACAAAACAAGTTCAGCTCTGGTCCCACAAGTTTTTTCCAGAGATGGAAAATACAGGGGTTTAGGATGCCAGGTCTATTCCTTGATACACACTTGCATATGGCTGCACAAACAGCCGAGGCAGTGCAACACCGAGCAAAAGGCTTCACAAGCAGCAACGCCACAGAATGTGAAATAACAGCGTCAAAATTACTTTAATGGTTCATATGATTTTTTTTCTAAATATATTCAGAACTGTTTTTTACTTTTCTTTTAGGAAAAAACATGTAATTTGAAACAAACATTCCTGAAAGAAACTGCTCTGGCAAACCACATCTTTCTTGACTCAATCTTCTGAGAAAAAATGATGTTACAACTTTTTCAGACAGCGAGACAGATATAAAAATGCAAGAAAAGAATAAAAAGTTGTTTGTGAGAACAGCTCCACTTCTGAGGGAAAACCCTCCCAACACATCTGTCAACCTCCTTAAACAAGAAGATCAAAATCTTCAAAAGGTGCAGAGAAAAACAGTGTATTAGATTATTCTGCACATTTTCGGTTCTTCTTCCAGAGATTCTTCAATGCAGGAAGGTAAAGAACTGTGCTGAAACCACTCTAGGATCAGCCTAGCAGCAGTTGCCTCAGCAGCCTGGTAACTGATGAAGTTCTTAACTGTAAAGCAAGGTCTGGCAGTGATTTTCAATAGCCAAGTGTGCTACAGCCACTACTCACTTGAATTGCCATTAAAAATCCTTGGGAAAACTACACGGATTGCGGAATGAAGTATTAGGATGTTAAAACTACTTTATTGAATGTTTCTTCCCAATAAAAATATACAACTTCCCTGTTTTTAGAAAAAATGTCTCATCAATACAGAGCCTTTATTTTGCCAAACTCATGCTTCAAAAGTCTGTCCTTTTGCACAAGTACAACTAAGCTGGTTACTTAATTAGCTGACCAGAAAGTAAGCATCACCGACACCTTGCCGAGCCTGACAAGTGAAATACAGCAAATACAGACATCAATAGAGGACAATCAATAAAAATTAAGTTTTTCCAGTATCTTCTTGAAACTGTAACACAGGAGGAAAAGAGATTGTGTTGTTAGGAGAAGGAGGATTGCTGAAATAGTTATCGAACAAACAACTGATTTCATTTACTACGCTAACCAATGACTTCACGTGTGTTTTAACCACGTCTAGGTGCGTGCTAACGATACCTGTCTGCTTTGCACTACCCCGTTCACATTTTCCTCATGCACATCAGCACAGCAGATCACAGATAATTCATTACAGGTCACCCAGAAACATTAGACACTGCATTCAAAAACCTGCACTGACAGGATTCAACAACCATCATTTCACTCCTCACTGCATGTCTACATCAGTGTCTTCATCTCCCCTACCTGATTAACAGCTAAACCAGCACAGTCTAGACACACGCTCACAGCAGCTGCAGCGCCGAGAAGCTGCCCTACGGCTATGCTCTCGGTTGCTTGTTTCCTTTGATAGTAGCATGGCAACACAAGTTATCCCACCAAAGATCCACTTATTGTATTTACACAGTCTTTCCCTTTCCAAGCCACAGTTAAATGAAGTTGAAGGCAGCATCTACAGGACAAACCAGAGTCACAGCCTTAAAGGATTAGAAGCCGCCATTGTTCTCATGTCAGACATGTTTTTATAATACAGACCACGTCTATTCTTGTTATTTCATTTTCTTCATCACACCAGCTTTTCAGCAGTCAGTCGACCCTTTCCCACACCACAGTTTTAAAGGCTCATAAACATTATCTTTATTATATTGAGAGATTCAAAAATTTTAAAACAGATGTGAAGTCAATCCTGCCAAGAGCCTACACGCAGCGTGATTCAATAGGATGTGGGTGCTGTAATATACTCAAGACAAGCCATTCTAAAACTCTCAGCTCAACTTGCTGAACAATTATTTTTGTCTAGGAAAACAAAAGCTTAAAATAAATTAAGAGCTCCCATGTGCCTGGGACTAAGAGCAATGTGACGACCTGACTCTGGATGCTCCACAAGTGTACTTCCATTGACAGCATCTACTGGCACAGGAGTGATAAAGAAAACAGGGGAGAATTTCTTTCTTTGCTCCCCAAAGAAGCTGTGTACAGCAAACAGCATCCACCACATGCCTGCGACAAACTCCACCGCTCACTGTGCGTAGCCACAAGTAGGCCAGGTTTTCCCTTCGCACCGCCGGCAGGCTCACAGGGCTTCACTTGCTGTCCCGTACCTAACGGCCACAAGCCCAGCTACAGCAGATGGGCTTTTCCCGGGCCACGTGCTGCTCAGCTTCCCCCTGCCTCCCTGCCCGGGGCTTGCTGCGAGCTCTTTCATTCGGCACCACAGCTCCCAAAGCACCCACGGCTTGTTCTCCTCGCCCTTCGGGGCTAAGTCAACATCTTTCCCACAATGCAGAGTTGATCCATGTGGCAACAGCATTTCTTTTTTCCATTTCCTCTCAGCAACCAGTAGCTTTGGTTTGCTAACTTATGTAAAATTCTCTGTGTGGTGATATCTGAGGAGTTTTTCTGCATGTGTCTCTTGGAATTTATCATGTTCATCTGTGGGCGGTTGGCTTAATTTTTGAAACAGCCGAAAACTTCATATAAAACACACGCAGGGAAGTCTCAAAAAACAACCTTTCCTCAAAGAAAAAGTAGGTCTTGGTTATTGGGTTGGAGCTTTTTGCAGTTCGGGGGGTGGTTCCCCCCCTTTATTCCAACACCATCTTGTGCCTCTTGTTCATAGGCAGAGAATGTCTCTCAGGGGGACCTGCTATGGGTGATATATTGGGAGAACTCTGGAGATAAAAGTGCGACATCTCCCGTGCACGCGACATCTCCCGTGCACGCGACATCTCCCGTGCACGCGCAGTGGCACAAAGAGAAAATGAAGAAGACTGCGTTAGAGTGTCAGGGTATCAAATGCCCCACTTGAGAGGCCACGATTCACTCAGACTTCCTCCTCAATAGGTGTCCCAGCAAGGCTCCGCAGCCTCTGGGCCAAGACCCCACACCAGGACAAGCTGAGAACATAAAGGGTTATTATAGTCCTGTTCTTGTTGGCTGCTTAGAGGTATTAAGCTCACAGGTCATCTTTTTAAGCACTTATCTCTCCCCCCTGTCACATTCCCCAGGTTTCCTCTTACCACTACAGTCTAGTCTGCAGTTGCATTCAAGCAGTTATGACCACAACTAACTGACAGTAAAGGAAAAGGAACTATTTTGTCATTTCCACTATTTGTCTAATGGATAACACAGACAGTATACACAGTGAGGTAGTAAGATGTGAAGTCTCAAAGTATTCCATATATTCAGCGCTTAAATATTCTGGGCAGAAGCAATCAAATCCTGTGCGGTTTGAAAACTAGGTACAGCTCAGCAATACTTGCCACCTAGTCGGATACAGCGAGTTAGCGAGCAGGAGCTGTTTGCAGGGTGTTTCAGTTGGCAGCAACATGGCGATACGAGCCTTGCTGCTTGCCAGGAGAGGGCAGACACCCTTCTCTGAGAAGTTCTGCAGGATACAAGAGGACCTGTGCAACTCCACTGACACCTGAACATAATACGCCAGAAGTGACCACTTACAAAAGCGGATTTGCATTTGTAAACACACAACAGTAACCTCAAAAGGAAATACTGTCAAAAACGCGCTGTAAACAACACACTCTGCATAGTGTTACCCAGGGAAGAAATGCACAGAAAGGGACCACAGGCACCATCCCAGGCTGCGGAACCGACACACACATCAAGTCCTCCTGGCTCTAGGGACCCCTGCTACCCAGCTAACAGCTCAGGTACCGTGTTCTCTCAGTGAAGGCTTCTACACAAGTTACCGCAAACCTGAGCAAGGAAACACAAGTCCGGCATGTTAACTAAAGTTACTGGTGTAGCACAGGCAAAACGTACGCTCACTTCTGTACAGCTACCAAGCACCCAGGCAAACCTTACCCCTCAAAGGGTTTTAATTGTTGGAAGACAGGACCTGCTGTGCTTCTCTTTTCACACGCATGTCACAAAAAGGACCATACAGGTCCCCTCTTGTGTACACTGCGGACACCACGGACACCAGGACTCCTCACGCCTCACCGGGCAGCTGGGCTGCAAGGCTGCCACCCGTGTATGACACTACTGCCCTCTCCTGGAAGCAGCTCGACTGCACGTCCTTCGACTGCCACAACCGGTCATCAACACGGGTTGTTTCGCCTAATACTGGTAAAGATTTGACTTTTCAAGCAACAGCAAACGGCAATGGGATACTAGACGATTTTTAAACAAGGGATAATGATGCAGCTATTGATAGGTTATTATTAACCAGCTCCTTCTATTTCAGAAAGAATGATACAGTACGAGGAAGTTGATACAAACTTTCTGCAAAGCTGAAGTAACTGGCCCTTGGGCCAGTCAGTGTAACTCAGAACACTTGAACGAGGAGAGTTAAATGCATATGAAACCATAAAAGCAGATGGTCTACTCCATGGAGCACCCTCCAGATATCATGTGACACTCAAAACCAGCTTTTGTTTCTTACCAAAAACCAAAGTAAACAGCAATATAAAATCCTCATATAACAAATGCACTGTACAAGTAGGGATGTGCCTGGAGCAAAATTTCCTAATTTTCCTGAAAACATGCGTTTTGCTCTTTGGACTAATGCCATCTCCTTTTCTGTTGGCTCTACCCCCTCAGGGCCATGCACTATTCATCTGAAAAACTGTAAGGTTCTCACTTGCAGGCAAATAGGAAGGAGTTTAATGAATCACAACATTTTGTTCATATTTTGCTTGGAAGAAGCATTTTCCACATTTTCTCCCTCTTAGTGAAGTTCAGAGAAACTCCTCCCAAACCCTGTGTAGCTGCTTTACTGAGACCAAAAGTTCACTGTCAGATCCCAGGGTTTCCCTTCCAACCAAAAAGAAAGAGAAAAGGGGGCAGGGAAAATAAATGTTTGTATGGAGAATTAACTAATGAGCTTGCTGAGGCTTACTTATATTCCTCCGGAGACCTATGAAGCCCAAGGCAGTGAACAGTGCTTGCGCATACACACAATCACAGCTCACATGCTGTGGAATGCTCTTTCGACTATAAAAAAATTCTTCTGCAATTCCTTTTCAGTGATACAGGATTCACTGGAACTCAAATTCCCACTGCTGTTCAATGTCCAATAAAGAGAAAGATACGTGGGAGAAAACCGAAGAGATGTGCGCGACAGCGGACAGGACCCGCAGCTGGCCTGCCAGCAGATGACGGGACACAGCTCTGCCAATTGCTTTTACCAGGAAAGGTCAGCAAAGCGGACATCAACGCACCGTTACGCACCGTTGCTCTTTCGCGGTTCAGAGAAGTGTAAGGGGTTGTGGGGAGAACTGGTGTGTTTGGCCCCCCCAAGAGGCCATTTGAAATAAGCATGGCCAACGAGGACAGCAGAGAGCAGACCTGCATTCGACTCCAAAACCAGGATCTGCACTTGGGGAAACTGCTTTACAGCAAGAGAATCACTCCAGCGGTAAGAGGTCCCTTACTTTGACTCCAAGGAGCTGAAAGCAAAGCTGGATGGAGCACAAATGCACTGAAGAACCGTACTACCTCCGCTGAAACGGGCTGGCAAGGAGGCAGAGCTGTGTACCGCTTAATATTTAGATATAGCTTCATGCAGAAATTCACTTATTTCAAACTTTAAAAAGCTCAATGACGGATTTTAGACAGAGGAAATTAGTTTGGCGACACATTCATTTGTAATATTAAGGGGTCTTCTGTTAACCTCTAATTCAGTATTTCTCCACAGTTAAAGCAGGCAGACATTCAAAGAAATAATTAAAACAAATTTTCAAGGCAATGCCATATGCAGTTCAAGAACAAAAGTGTTTCGTTCTACTTTTCCTTCTTTTTTCCTCTCTAATACCTTTCCTTCCAGAAACTGCTCCTGGACACCCTGATGAACCGTTTACTCTCATTTTCAAAAGACACTAAAAACAGACCAAGGAGATACTGGCTACTTTACACATCACTGCTCTTAACGAATTAACTCATACTTTCAGAAAGACATCTCTAGACGAAAGAGAAGAAAGGGCTACTGCATATGTATGTGAAAAAATATAACAACAAAGCTCTAGAGGGTGGAACAAATGCTGCTGCTGTTTGCGCATAATCAGGGTTTTTCTAAGTGATGAGAATATGAAAACTAAGAGGTAGAGGAGCTTCCATGAAATCTGTGTAACAAACAAGTAACTTTTTTCAAGCAAGATTTTCTTCATAAAAGCACAGTACAGATGAGTTACACTGACTAGCAAAGAAGATTAAAATACCAACCCTTCTTACACATTTTTCCATCTTGCCTTGACCTCAACAGATCAAACAAACTACTTTCACAGCACTATGAAGTTCCCAACAAACAAAAATCATGAAAAAACATGTTATAAATAAATATATTTTACATTTAGAGAACAGCTTAACGTATTAGTGGGGTAAAGGAAAATTATTTTTACAAGATTTAACACGAAGAAAATTTACAAGTATAAAACAAAGTTTCCTATTATAAAAACCAAGGAAACACACAGACATCTTCAGCATGAGTCTCATCTCAGCTTCTTTTCTTCCTTGCGGGGTTTTTTGCTCCTTACAAACTTGGATCTAGTACTTGAAATTGATGATATGGATTTCATTAGTCAGCAAAGCAATCTATGACTGCTGCTCCCTCCCATCACACTGTTCAGGAGGGCAGGGCAATGGCAGGACCATACCCCTGCACCTCAGGGCTGAGCCGTCTGCGTCTCTACAATCAGGTCAAAGTAATTACACCCTATAGGAGAGTAGAATTTCGGATTTTGTCTTCTTTTTAAGCAAAAATTTCAAAATAAAACGCAACTCTGAGCTCATCAGGATCTGAAAGTGTAAAATTGTTCTGGTTTTAATTGCAAATTACATTCTTCAGTTCCTTCAGCTGTCCATGGAAGAAAATCCATGTTCAGATGCTGCTTCCTAGGCTGTCCCTCTTGAAGTTTGTCCAACTCCAGACAGAGTTGCAAACAGCAGACAAAAATAAGCCA
>NW_010420587.1:68405-70423 GCF_000710305.1 Buceros rhinoceros silvestris | reverse complement strand
AATGCAAGGCAAAGCAGAGGCAAAGGCAGCATATTTCTGTGAGCAATGGAAGGAAAAGCACCTCTTGGCCATGGCTGCGTCTCTCCTGACTGACGGGTTTTGCTGTGTGAGCAAGGCAGATGCCAGTAGACTTTTACCCAGCAGTCGTAGCATTTAAAAAGCAGATCGCTGTTCCCCAAGAAAACCAAGCTCTGGATACAGCCCTGCCCTTATTCCGGTCAGCTCTGACTCTTCCAGCTGCCTCCATGTCCTCACGCTATTTTCTACTGAGCTGTCAGTCGCTCTGGGATTTGATCAGAACCAACCACTGTCCTCCCACCCGCGTGAGACTTGCCGGTGTAAGCCTGGCTTCCGCAGAAAGCCACCTTGCCAGGGGTAACCCACGCTCCGCACACAGCACTACACACGGGCAACGAGTTCACAAACCGGGAGGGGAAACACGGACTTGATTAAGTAACGTGCCAATTAAACAAGATCCTACGCTCTGCCCAGCGCATACCACCCACATGCACCCAAGGGTGCCCGGCACAGACAGGAGGTGGCTCTACACCACACCCCCGCATTCAGGGAAATTCTCCTCCTCCTCCATTTATCTCCCTCCCTCCTCATTTTTCTGGCATCACAATTCTATTAACTACTTAGCAGATTCCTAATGTGACTTATTTAGTGGCTCACACCCAGCACGCTGTCACATCGCCCACAGCCCCCAGCACAAGACCGACAAGGAAACAGGCTGAACCCCCCCCACCCCACCCATGCCCTGGGCAGCACTGCAGAGTACTATTACAGGAAACACTTACTGGCTGTCGCGGTGTTGGATAATGCTGATTGATGAGCAATGACAGCACTGCACAAAGTTTGGTTCATGTGGATGAATGGAACAACATGCAGCAACAGTAGATTGAGGTTGGGGAAGCACAGCAGCACTCACTATCGAGACATGAGTTATCAGATAATTCTGCTATTTCCTGTGTTAGGCGGAATGTATGAATGTGTCCTGTAATGCAGCTTTAGCTTATACTCTTACTTAAATTTAAATCTTTTGAAAGCTCCTCGAAACACAACCAGAGGTTGCGCCAGAGGTTCAAGTCATATGTAGCTTTTTCTGGATATTTTGTAAAAATATTCACCACTGCTGTGCCAGCAGTAGCAACAGCAAGCACAGAAATAGCAGCATGTAAGTAGATACAGGAAGAAAGTAGAAATGCTGCAAAGGATGAAAACACAACAGTAACGGGAGCCTTCCATTACCTCCATGGAAACCAGATAATGTCGCAACAGGAGCCATGGCAAAGCCTACGTCCAAGGATATGATTAGCAGCAGCTTCATCGAGCAGCTGCGCAGGAAACCCACAAACAGAACTGCAACATTTCTCTTAACTCTGGGCAGTGTGTGGTACCTGGGTAAAAGTCAGCATCAAGGACTGCCCCGCGATACCAGCCACAGCCTGCTCCAACGCAAATCCGTGTAGCAACGACAAGAACGCAGCTCAGCGGATTTTTGAACTTCGAGAAACTGCAGCAAACTAAAAGAAGGAGTTTCTTAAATTGTTAAAAAGGAGTTAAGAGACACACTAAGCCCATGGTGGGCACCACAGGAACTATTTAAAGACACTACACTGAAGATTCAGAGAGAGTAATATTTACCAAAAAGAACTTTAAGAAGGACCAAGAGAAAAGCATCACAGCTGGAAAATACGGTAAATGACACCACAAAAAACCCAACGGTTTGGAAAAAGCATCAGAAGGTCTAAATGACACAGGAAAGATCATGAACTCCAGCAAGGTTAAGTGCGAAAACACAATAAGGTGGGCTTAAACACACCCACACCCACCCCCCCAACCCCAACAATAGCAAAACAACTCACAGAGGTCCTCAAAACCAGTAATATACTCATTTAACAAAAGTGAGTACCCTGACCGAAAGCCTAAAGGACCATGAAATGATCAAAATTCAAGAAACATTCAGAAAGAACTCCAGAACAAAACCTAACCTCTCTTTGTACCCATGCTCCTGC
>NW_010420587.1:67163-67961 GCF_000710305.1 Buceros rhinoceros silvestris | reverse complement strand
CTGAACCGCATTTTATTTTTAAAAACGAAAATAAAAGAAGATACTTTGTCATGAGCAAAGCAAAACAAAAAGAATACGTCATCAGATCACTCTTTAAATCCAGGTGTGCTTTCCACCTTCCATGCAGCCTTTCGTACTCACTACAGAAAGAGCTCAAAAAAGACTTGGGCAGGTCCTACCAGTAGAACTGGGCAAGGTTCACACAAGAGCAACAGGAAAGAAACAGCTTCCACATCAGAATGACGAAGTGAGCCAAAACCAAGGGATGGAAAAGAAGGAACCGAAAGGGGATAAAACTGAGGTTTACACATTCAAGTGTGACACAGACTTACAGGGTCCATTCACTGCTTCTTATCCAAAGAACTCGCTGCCATCAACCAAACCAAGGGCAGGCAGGGCAAAAGTAAACAGTGGAAGGAGTTCTGCAAACAGGGCGAAGCTGTGATAGCTTCTTGCTGAAATATATCTAGATGCAAAATTAACATGAATTCAAACAGACACTGGGCAAACTAACTGAAGAAAATCCTCCTGAAATTAAACTAACTATAAAAGACACCTGCTGCCTTGAAGAGTCTGAGATACAGAAGGGGTGGAGACGCAAAAGTAAACAGTGGAAGGAGTTCTGCAAACAGGGCGAAGCTGTGATAGCTTCTTGCTGAAATATATCTAGATGCAAAATTAACATGAATTCAAACAGACACTGGGCAAACTAACTGAAGAAAATCCTCCTGAAATTAAACTAACTATAAAAGACACCTGCTGCCTTGAAGAGTCTGAGATACAGAAGGGGTGGAGACC
>NW_010420587.1:30157-67020 GCF_000710305.1 Buceros rhinoceros silvestris | reverse complement strand
TGCCCCGTATCCGCAGCACCAGGCCCATACCCACCATCACTGGCAGGAACACAGTGATGAGCTTGAAAGCCACTGCTCTGATCTGATCTATTTTTACATAACAGAAGTGAATTAGAGTGGCTGCTGCTGCTTTAGGTACTTGGCTGGGCAACCTCTGGAAAGAATGACAAAAAAAACTTAAAGCTTTTGAGACCTTGACTATCAGCTCTGAAACGTTTCGCACCAAAGGCTTAGTTAGCAGACATATTAACAAAGACTGCCCTACATTACCTACTCCATCAAAGCTGGATAGAACTATCACTTCAATGTCCCGGTGATCTTGGAGCACAATAAAGTGACAGCAAAAAATGCAGAAAGTTAATCTTTATCCCACACCAAGTAATTTCGGACAAACTTTAAGTCTTTAGTTACACGGACACACCACACGCTTCCCTCCTTAGTTCTAAAAAAAAAAATCCAACAGGGCAAACCAAATATGGAGAGGAGATTCAGATAAAAATGTGACCCCCAAAAAAAAAAATCTACTCTCAGTTGCTCAGGATTCGAGGTGTTACCACACTGCACCCTCCCTGCAACTGTAGGTTTAGGCCAGTCTGAGTTCACACAAATTACACTCACTGTATGAAATCTCAGGACAGCTAAGATCTTCCAATCCAAACAGGGCTCGCATTTGCAATCCTTCTGATGCTCTAAGTACTGTCTTCACACCACATTTAAAGGAGAGTGGGAGGAGAGAGGTCCACTCAAAGTGATGGTAGAAGACAACAGATCCACCACATCAGAGAGAGGGGCACTATTTCATAGAGGAGAACACAACAAACGGGGCAAACAGAAGATGGTAGAACCGGCAGAGAACCTTGTATGATTTGGTAGCCAAGTTCCATTATTTTTAAATGCCATTTGTGCTCCCATTGTGTTTGAAAATTCCAACCAGAGGTAACATGAAATACAGGAGCAGAGATAAAGTTGGAAGATTCCGGGAATAAGAAACCCAAAATTGTGGTGACAACAGGTTCAGCCAAGTAAAGCAGATTAAGTTCAAAAGAAAGAGATTCAGCTTGACTACACTTGAAAATACTTAAAACAACTGGCACTTTAGATGAGAAGTAACTGAAGAGTATTTGTTGAATTTTGCATTGGACTTCAGAAAGAAAAAAGTTCTCAAAAGATGTAAAAAATAGTTCAAAGCTCACTCATATTTCACCATACATAAAACAAAAATAAAACAACCCTTGCTTTTTACGCAGTGAAGTTGACCTCAGTCAACCCAATCCATCTGGCTGGATTTTGACTGATAATATGATTTGAATGACATCTTCCTGCGGGCTTTGTTACCCAGGATTGCTAAATTCTTCTACTTCCAAATCGACACTTCGAATGCTCGAGTTTCACTGCCTAAAAACCAATGGAAAAGTAAAATGACACCACAGAAAATATTTCCTTCCATGAACGAGCATTGTGAGTTTTGAAAGCATTTCTTCTTCTACGTAAACCAGACCTCCGTGTTCTCTCTCCCCTGCTAGTAGTTTTGTCTCAAGCCACACACACAATGGTGGTGACACCACTGCTTTGTAAACATCCCCTTGCAGCCAGTGACTCAGGTGCAAATCAATCCACAACCATCTTACAAATCAGTATTTACAAAATGCTCCACACTGAGAAGCACATGGGGAAATACAGAACTGGGCCATAAGGGACACAAGAACAGCGTGCGTCATTTAGCTTTCGTTTCTTCTTTCTTTAGCAATTTAATTTCTTATGAGATGCATGAAGGGAAGTGCCAGAAACCTTACCTGCCTTCTAGGCAAGAGAGATGTAAAAATAATGACGACACATACATATTTTTCTAAGGAAATAATCCAAACCATAATCCCATATTTTCTACAGATCATCTTGAAACCATTTCATCATTCCAGAGCAAAGGTGTAATTTTTGTTCCACTTACAAAGATCTAGGAAATTGAGAAAGAACATGTGTTTGATTTACATTCAGCGGAGATTTAAACCATTGTGTGTACAGCGCACACTAATTTGCACATTAACATACAGTGACAAAAAAAAGCAAGCAACTGAAAAGCTGACTGTATCTTTTTTCTTAATCTCATGTTTTGCTGCTGAGAAAACAGCTCAGTCTGGCTTTAGACCTGTGAATGATCTGTCAAATCAATCAAAGGAACTATAAAGATACCAGAGTCAAGCAACACCAACTGAGGACTTCTTAAGGCCTCTTGCCAGATATAGCAAGAGTAAAGATGAAAAGTTTGATATTCCAGGGAAAAACTCCTGTCAAGTCTGCAAGCAGTAAATAGCCAGTACCTTGCCAGCCTGAGCCCCTGCTCTCTCCCTGGGAAGGCTGTTGCCACTGGAGTTACTGCATCTTGCTCTGGGAGCGACTTCTCAGGCAAAAAGCCACAGCAGCCGTAACTGCTCCTTGCTTTACAGGACTGATAGATTATGAACATCGCCGGCACCAACTCCTTTTTGCACAGCAAAATTCCATTTATTTGTGTTTCTTTCACAGTGGAGCTATCGTGTTACTTGGAGCATGGTCTTGGTACTGCGACTGTCATCGACATGAGGAAGAAAGGAAAAATGAGGTTGGACCCGATAGCATCCCCACAGTCCCTGCCAACCTGGACAACTCTGTGTTCTCTTCGGTTTCAGTGGCAGTACCTAGATGTTGTGATTGTATTTCAGTTAACAAATGAATTACCTTGCGTCTGTCCTTCAGCCTGGGCTGACCCTTACTTTAAGACCTGTATCTTGCTTGGTGCCACACCAGTCCAGTACCAGTCTCACTGTTACTACAGTACTTCACTGACACAGAACGTTATTCCATGCATGATACTACGAGCAGGAACAGGGGGGACCTATAGCAAAGCAATAGGCTTCATATAAAATTTTCTTCATTAAGTTGTTGCCTGAAGTAATCCTCTGACAACTCCAAAAAAGAAAAACATTATTAAAAAACAAAGCTTTAAACAACAGCATGGCTTGGAAAAGTGATATCATGCTTTAATTGACATAGTTCTGGAAAAGAGCAGGAGGACCCAAAGCCACGAAGACACTAACGTGAGAGCAGAATGACAGCCGCCCAGGGACAGAATCCCTGTGCTTCTGACCAGCTCTAAGAGTTCCTTGTTGATGGCCTGCTCTTCTAATCCAAAATCTGAACTTGTCCTCTTCATTTACACTGAATTACAGTCTCACTTGAATACTCAAGTCCCAATTAATGATCTTAGAGTAAGCAGGAGTTCTATAAAGATTTTCATCACTCTACATCAAAGAACAAGGAATATTTTCCTAACAGTGAAGCCATTTACCCTTCAGCCACAACTGACACACTCTCAGGGCACAACCTACTCCCAGCACCTCTGCCACGGTTTTCAATTAAAGGAGATAGTGGCACAGGGTAATACTTAATACACTAGGGCAAAGGATATGTCATAACTGAAAGCATGCAAGAGGGAGAAGGGAGGCAGAAATAACAGCAATTACTGATACATGCATTTAAAAGGAGACCAAATCAGTTTTTAACACACTCCTTAACCGCAGTCTTCAGAAGTCTTAGAGAGGGTGATACCAGGGATCTGTCACCTGGGAGCACAGCAAGGTGAAATGCAGATGCTGTTTTGTGATACCACTCCGAAATAGGTTATTGGCCTGTTACTGCTAGAGTAACACAAAACATGGTCTTGAGGAGCCTGAGGGAATGAAACTGCATGGGGCTACCATGTCCAGGGACAACGGCCCAAGGGGTTTCCTGGAAAAATCCAACAGAGCTCTACACTTCTGAGTTTTCTATCTACTATCGTATCCCTTACCACCAAAAGACATAAAAAACCACAATTCTACCTCTTCAGTAAACAGACTTTCATCGTTACTGCTTTGTAACGTACAGCCTAGCTCTGCCATGAATATAAGCACGGAATCTGCTCCAAGAATAAAAGCAACTAGATACTGGAGAGATTTGTTTTGCTTACTCTGTCACATACGTAATCAGAAAATGTACATCTCTTTCTCTGCTTCCAAACAATCCTTCCCTAGCTGGGAATGAGCTACCCAAGCTCCTGCCTGCGGAAGCCTTTCAAGGCTTCCTAAGTATCACAAGGTACAGTGTCAAGCAAAAGAGCGACTACCTCGAAAGCTCCTGCTCATTGTAATGAGCTTCAGCTCTAGTTACAGTCTATAACAACGTTTCATTGAGGCCACGGCTACACAACTGAGGAATAAAACCAAACAGCTTTCATCCTTCAAAGTATCTGAAGCTCAAACCCTGTGTTTTCTCCAGCAGTACTGGCTTCCTAGCTTGTATTTTTAGATTATCACAGTTATGGCATCGTAATACTTAACTAAGATAATATTAATCATTTGCTTTTATACATTTAAAAATGATTTTCATTACTTTTCTAGTAGGAATACAAACATCATCTACTACTGTGAGAAAAAAAATTGTTCTGTTACACAGCCAGTGGAGCTGGCAGAAACCTGAAGAACAATGCAAGAACAGCAGGTATCAATCTCTTCCCATACAACCTTTGAGCATTCCAGTTTCAGGAAGGGCCCTAGGCGTGATCCATACAATACTGCAGGAATACCAACGTGAGATTAGAAAGGATGCACACAGACTAGCATTAAACTTTGCTCTAAAATATGCTGGGCTGTCTACCATAAAAACAGTAACCATCCATTAGATTCGCCGCAAATGTCGAGCATACGTTTAAGCCAAGCCAAATCCTACCATAACTGTATAAAAACTTTGGAGTGAATCAGTCCAATTTTATATAAACCGTGATTCACATGACTTGTGATGCTGTCTGAAGGAGCTTTGTAAAGAACATCTACATTTTACAGAAAGTTAACTGTAAGAATAGCAAACTCCCCCAATCCCAGCTTTAAAGTGCCTCTCCACAGAGCAGCTTTAAAAATTCATGTTTCCTCCAACAGAGCCCGAGTGTTCTGCTGCACGGGTGTTTGGAGGGGCTTTCTGCACCGGTGCACGTATGCGCATTTCACAGTGCGGAACTACCATGTACGAAGAGCAGCAGGCGCCGGCCCAGAACATCCAGCAGCATCACAGGTTTAGATACAGACGCATCAGGGTCATTAAGATCACTGCAGCACTCGTGATTGGGAGGCCACATATTGCCAAATTCTATCTGTGCTTTTAACTATCTGCCAAACTGTGTTTTCTCTATGTAAAAGTGAACTAATCTGGTGACGTGTTATTTCAGTAATAGCACAAAATTATTGCAGTAATGGCTGAAAAAATACATAAGCACTTAAGTTATTTGTGATAAAAGTTTGAAAGCTGCAAGTCATGAGCATCAGCTGCTCATTTTTCTTCTAGGAAGCATGAGGTTTCCATACCATTCCCACTGCTAACCAACTATTTTCTTTTCCAGTGCCAGATCCAACATTCCTTGCAGCCTTTGAGGATTAAGTCACTTTTACTCTTTATCCCACACAGGAAAAATAAAACCAAAATTAGTACAGCAAGCCAAGCAATCAATATTTTAGATAAAGATTTATGAATGATGCAGAGAAGAAATAAAGAGCAAAATAAATTCTGATAATGCATTAAAACTACATTTTAAAGTTCTGGTAATTGCACATTCATGATACTCTTCCAATCTGGTTTTGCAATCAGTGTGAAATCCTGGTCTAGGAATCTCCAAAGTCACGCAAATGTGGACTCCGCTTTGTATATTATCCATTGAAGATAAACTAATTGTATAATCATCGTTCAACAGTATCAAACCTCAGACTGAAAAACTGTTAGTCAGACCTCTCAGAAAAAGGCCTTATTTTTGATTTTACACCGTCTTATTGAACAAATTATTTTTCAGCCTTGACACATAAGCATTCAGGTTTTCAACCTTCTTACACCCATTAGAGCTTAAAAGCTCATATTTTTTTTTCCAAAACATTGTTCTCAATGATTTGATTCTAGTAATGAGAACTTTTTAAAACTACTGTGACACTAGAATTAAGATCACCAAAAGGCTTTTAACAAGAACCATCCTTTTCTCCTCTACACCTCATTGAGCTAATGTACATCCCACAGCCAGCACAGGCAGCAGGGTGGATGTCGGGCCACAGGACACAGTGCTCCCAGCACCCATAAGCACCTGGCTGGCTTTTGCTCTTTCCTTCTTCCTTCTGCGACCAGGAGCAGAAAACGACTGTCTTCCAGCTGCATTGCTGGCAAGTTAGCAGGGATTATTTCTGAAATCAAGGGTATGTGACTGTGATAACACAGTCACATCTGCCAGTGTTATGGGAATCATCACCCTAGGAACTCTGACTCCAGCTTTGTTGATATCACCAATGCTGTTCTTTATTTTTACTTGGAAATAATTACACCTCTAACTCTAGCTACAAGACTTTCAACCACACACAAACATACGATATTAATAGAGGACTCTGCAATTCTAAAAGCTCATTAATGTGATTATCGGAGGTCAAGCCATGTCTTGCAGCTTAGCACTTAAGGCTTACCATTAAAAGACTGCAATAAGTATTTATAAAAGACTAAAAAACCCCACACCTCAAAGCACACCAATTCTGAGGGACCACATATTGCTAATAATACTTAAATTCAAATACTTCATACAATGTTTTTCTATTGCTATTCTAAAAAAACCTACTCCAGAAACAAACCTGAACTACGTCTCATAAAAACAGCATATGCCAGCTGAAGATATCAAGAGCAGGCTGCACAAGAGACACTGAAACTGATACGCTGCTACATAAAACCAACAAATGTGGCAGCTTGGCAGCTGGAAGACACCTCTGCTGGAGCTGAGATAGCATAATGGAGCCACTGAGCAATGTGTACTTGCTGCTCTGAACATGTGACCATTTTACATCAGTATCACAGACACTGCTCACCCATGCTTATCAGTCCCAGTCACTAAACAATTTGGGCTCACTTCAAAAGGAAATCAAACAGACTGTCACTTCTCGTCTATCTGAAGAGGAGAGGCTGCTCGCCTTTCCCACCACTGAGCAACCTGCTCAGAAACAGGAAGGAAAAAAGCCTGGGACCAACAGCAGACCAGGCGCGAGAACGGCTCAAACCGATTTCTGACCTTGGTCTGCTGGGAATGACTGATAACACGTTTTTCAGCGCAACAACTGTCCGAGCCATGAGCATATTACTCAGCTCCAACCGAAGCCTGTGTTCCCAGAGTTGGGGGGGTCTTGTTAAACGCATTGCTCTAGCACTGCGAGAAGACGGGCTCAGAGCGTTCACGATGGACTGAAGCATTCCTGTAGAGACACAGTTTGATGTAAGTATCTGGAGGAAGGCAGAAAGCAACACTTTTCCTCATAAATCACTGAACCTCACTTTTGGAAATTGCCCGTGCTTTAACATGGATAACCAACTCAACAGATTTGCTGCCATATGCTCAGTGAATCACTGGTCTCCTTAAGGCAAAGGATCTACTGGAAGCAAGAAAGGAAGGCAAGAGGAAATGTACTTGGAAATCGTTCTTCTCTCTCCACACTCACATCTTCTGTCTTTGTTCATAAAACAGTGGTTTCAGATTTAATAATGACGGTCTTTTGTGAGGATGACTGAACAGAAGTCTTCGTTGTGATAACTCTTATCAGTGAAATTACCGACTGAAACAAACACAATTCTCTTTAGCCAGATGTGTTTGCATCTGATAACTGGAAAGACTGTACAGACAACAAGATTGGCAGAGACCACTACACAGCATTTATAGGATGGTCCAAAACTTAGCTACCATCGTCTATAAGCTTTCACTCTTCCAGTCTTATGTAAGAGAAAAGTCTGTAAAATTGCCTTCTCTACAACTGCATACAGAGGCTATCAGAGGTTTGCAAATCCCACACTATCACCTGGGCAGGTATTTGATCATGGGCTACTGCAGTGGCATAACACCGAAACCTTTCAGAGAGGCTGCTCAGAGCACTGCCATCACAGCTGAGCTGGAGAGGATGCACTGCAGAAGCTCAAAGGGGGTAGAAAACAATTATTCAGAAAATGTAAAAGGTACAATACCAAGAATGATATTTAGAAGCTTAAAAATTAAAAAAGGAGAGCACACCGTCTGACGAAATCTGCCTGAGGCACTGCTATGGACAATTCAGCTGTCTTCCAAGGGCTGGGAACGCCAGCTCTGGGGTTGCTGGCAGCCTCCCCCTGCCCAGCAGTAATTTAGATACTAGTTTTGCTCAGACAGATCCTGACGCTGGGGCTGGAAAGCCAAAACATGCTGCTGGACCCAAGCAGGCTCTACTGCTCGCACAGCAGCAAGCACAAAAGCAGTTCCATAAATCACAATCTGCCCATTAACTCAGAGGGAATATTCTGGCATTTAAATGTCTTCATGGTGTAAGAGCGAAGATGTAGCTCGCCGTCACTGCCACCCCGAACATCCCAGTCTGAACTAAGGCACTTGATTCTAACCACCTTACACTGCACATCCTCACTTCAGTCTGAAAGGTTAATTTGACAGAACTTCTGCTTAAGGCTTCTGAAGAGGATTGTCTTTCTCCCCTCAGCAGAAGCGCTTTGAGATGACTTAATTATCTAAGCAAAAAAAAAAAAAAAAAAAAAAAAAAAAAAAAAAAAAAAAAAAAAAAAAAAAGCATTGCTTACAGAGTAACTGCCATTCCCTGGTGTGTTCTACATGTGTAGCCATTAAAGCACCCAGACTCATCTGGCTGTGGCAACAAAGTCTGAGAGGATATTTAGAAAAATATTTCCCTGAAGGCACAGGTACAAATGGCCAAAACAAAGGGCTCCAGTCTGAATATTTAATAAATAAAAAACCACAAAACAAGACTTCACCATAGTTGTTTCTGTTGATTTGACAAAGGAGAATAAATAAATACAGCTTTTCAGATTTAAGCATCAAATGCTGAATCATCCAGAAAATGAACAGCAATTTACACGATAAATTCATTACTCAAAACAGAGACATAATTATTTTCCATCAAATAAAATAAGGACAGTTTTAAGTATGAATGTATAGAGATTTCTCTCACAACTTCCATTTCCACTCAGCATTTCCTTCTTCCAATCTCCCACAGAGTACTCAAGTAGTGAAAAATTCTAAATAGTTTTTTAATCCAAAAGAGTGCTCATCTTGAAAGCTGCTGTGAGACCACCAATACAGCTCACCTACTCCCTAAGTGGAACAAGGGGAAAACAAACATTCACCACTTAGAAATAACACTCCTGTATTATTAAATATTTACTATTGCTATCATAACAGGCTTGCAAGCTGAATTGCAGTGGAACATATTCTTTATTACCGGCTAGACAGTGAAGTATTTTTACTGACACCGTTTGGCATTAGATATTTGTGCTGCAACTAAAAAAATGGCCTCCACTGGTTTCTGGGTTTGTTTTTTTTTTTTATAAAAGTTACATACTTTTTGCCTGTTTTTCTTTTGTTTTGCCCTTGTCACCCCATCCCTGCTCTTTTAGTTGCTTGTTACAGGGTTTCTGTTGTAGTTTTACTGAGCCATGTCCCTTGCCTCCTCATTTGTATCAACCTTATGATCTCTACTGAATGCTCTGCCAGTGCTATAAATGAAACCTCACGCAATGTCCTCACCACGTCACTGTATATCAGAGCATTGCTGCATCTGGACGTAAGAGCTTAGGAGGTCTCTAGTCAAGCTCATGCTCTGAGCAGGGTCAGCTCCAAGGTCCAGCCTGGTCTAGCAAGTCTCCAGGCTGGGATATTCACCCTCTTTGCACAGGCTGCTCCAGCTTAATTATCCTCACCGTGACATTTTCTGCCACTGTATTTAGCTCAAATCTTCCTCTAGTTCAATTCACGACTGTTGGTAGATCCCATCTCTCCCAACAAAGCCCCTGACTTTGACCCTTAGGGAACAGGCAGGCTGTTGTCTGGCCTCTGAAGCTGTCTCTTCCCCAGGCTAACGCAGCCCAGCTCGCTCAGCCTCCGCCATCCTGGGGGCCCCACTGGCCTCTCTCTAGTCTAGCAACAAGTTTCTTAGGAGGACAAAATTGGACCCAGTATGACACTTGGTCTAACAAGTGCCAAATACAGGCTAAGAGTCACCTCAATTTACTGATTAAATTTTGCTTAATGCTGTTCAATACGCTGTCAACCTCCATCACCTGCAGGGCACACAACTAGCTCACAGCCAGCCCTGGAGGGTCCAACAGGGCCCTCCAATTCACCAGCAGAACTGCTCCCCAGGTGGTCAGTCCCCAGGCTGGCCAGGGCATTATGCCACCCCAGATGCAGAACTGGCAAGGTGGGCAATGTCTACTGCCCACTGCTCATCCACAGATGCAGGAACTTCAGCAGAGAAAGCAGGCAGGTTGGTCAAGTGTGATTAACTCCCAGAGAATCTGTGGTGGCTACCCCAAATCCCCTTTCCTTCTTTCACACGCCTAGAAATTCTACGAGAGGAATGACTTCTCCCCTGATCCAGACCTGTGCACACTCATTGAACCCCTCGCCAGACCACAGAGGAGCTCCAGCCATTGGAGCCTTTCCTTCACATGAAGCGCAAACTCTCCTCTTCCCTGCATGTCTTGATCCTCTGTTGATCTACCACCAAACACAGGAGTTATCCTCCTTATTTATTGCAATAGCATCATAGTTCTGCCTCCTCTGGCAGACTTCGTTTCGAAAAGGAACGCAGTACCAATCCTACGCCTCACACAGGCCAAGAGTAACCGAGTTGTTCTCTCCATGTGGTACCACTTTACTAACACAGGCAGCACATAAGCTCAAACCCAGTACATTTATGATTTAGGAAACCTGAGACCTGTGGATGCTACAAAGCTTCGTGTTGTACTAGTGTATGCTGGGCAAGTTCAGCGAGTGAAGCAGAAACACAAATGAACCTCAAAGCCAAAAGAGCCCTAGAAGACCTTTAGTTCTTGTTTCTGGAAAAATCATAACTTGTTGGGACAAATTTTTTTAGTTCATCATCTTTTCCTGTACCACAGACACCCACTAAGAGACAATAGGGACTCGTCAACCAAGTGAGCTTAAGTTAAAATGCTGACACTGATCTATGAAGCAGCAAGTGGCATGAAGAGTGAGACTGTCCCCTTGTGAGCCTTCTTTTAAGCCATGGAAAAATGTAATTAAAGGAATATATGTTAGCAGGGAACTGTGGTCTGATGGTTCAACTATTGCTTTTGCTATAGCATGGTACCATAGCACATCACCATATGTTAAGATTTCCGCAGAAACAAAGTCATAGGACAAGTTTTATTTATGCATTCTAATTACACAATTAATAATCTTGATAGAACTGTTTTGGCAATCACAGCAGGTATTTGCCACATGCACAGCAGGGGATCACACACAGGAATCTGTAATCCTGTAGGAAGCAGAGAACACCTTTCTCCTCTGTAATGAAAACATGGAAATCTGTGTTATAGCCCCTTCATGCGGGCTGCGCAGGAGATGGCTATTGTAAAAACAGCACAACAGCTTCAGGTCTCATTACAGCCAGTTGCCCACCTGAGATTAAAGGGAAATGACTCCTGCTCTTAGACGTCTCCAGTTTTTGGTACTTTAGTTACTGCTCAAAACACAGGAATATACTGAAAGGCACAACCTTCTATTTTTAAATGTTGCTTGGAGCTGGTTTGAGCATCAGATGGAAGAACACGCTGAGCACAGCAAGTACAAAAGAAAACAGTAACTACACTGCCTATGAAACTCAGCTGCTGACCTCATTGACTTGATGAGCCGACAACGGCTTTTTGCACAGTTGAAAATAAATGTTGACACAGCAATGAAATTTTACCTGTGCATTACACAAACATCACCTCCAGCACAAGAGATATAAAGATCAAACTAATCTGACCTCAGCAAAGGTCAACAGGTAATACTGTAGCATGAGAACGAGAAAAGCTGTAGCTAGAAGCCAAGGCAACTACAGGTACCTTCTAAATGAAGAGCCATCGCTAAGAGAATACTCTGCTTTTATTAAGACCTTCATTAACATTTACATCAACTACATCAAGAGCAATACAAAAGCAGATGAAAACCCTTTTCTGTAGTTTGTCTTTAAACCAAGGAATAATAATAATAAAACCTGCATACCTACAGGAATGCGCTGAACCGAGCAGTGGCACTTGGTTCAAACTCGCTGTAAAATATTCAGTCCTGTAGCAGAGGTCAGCAGCAAAACAGCACAAAGTGATCCTTACAGACGTATCTCCAGCAGCTTTGCACCTTGCAGGTAGCCACTTAGGTGCGTATGATCCTCAAATCTGCACGTCCTGTACTGACAGAGTCCATACCAGTATTGCTTTCTATACAGTGCTAGATAGCACAGAGATATTAAGGTAATTCTGTTTAGTGAAATAAAGATATCATCGTAAGTTACCTAAATGGACAGTTATACACTCTTCAATTGATTATAATGTTAAGCATCCTAAATTAATAGGTCCTGAAATTTCCAACCACTGAAACAATTTCTTTGACCAACGGACATTTCAGCTAGTAATTCTGCAGCACCCTAATTTAATGCATAGCCAAAACATATAAGCAACAGAGGAGATTGGAGGCAAGTACTAGTTAATTGCTGATTTAAGAGCAGCAAAATTAAAACAAGCAACCAGATCAAAATCAAAAAATGTTCATATCTACTCTGGCAGTAGAAAATATCCTAATATAGATTAGTTACATTTTGTTACAGGAGGTAATTTTTAGGCACTATACACTTTTAGATACCATCAATTTTACCAAAAATGATGTTTCAAGTAGCATAATGATTGATTAAAGACATAAGGATGTCAGAAATGAAAAATATCATCTTTCCAATAAGAAATAAAAAATTTAGACAAGCCAAGACATATTCTGAGAAAAAACTTCCTAACATACTTTCATTTTCATAGATTTCAAAAGTAAGAAAACTGCCAAAGAGAATTAAGGGCTAAAAGATGGTAAGTATACAATAGAGACTGAAGGAAAGTTAAGCATAAATAATGACACTGGAGCTTAGGAAGTTCCCACTCTGGAGCTCTTCCTTAAACCAAGCGAGAGTCAGAATTGTCAGAAATTAAAGGGGCAGGGGAGGAGGCTTTACAACAACCGATAAAATTCACAATCACCTGGAGAAGGTGTCATTCAAAGAGCAGTTCTGACGCCAAGTGACAAATAGCTTTTCCTTTTTTCCTGCCACCTCAGGCTAAACTTCACATCCTGCTCTACCCAGTTCTTGAACTAGCATAAGAATTCTCCATTAACAGCTATGGAGAAAGACTGACTTCGGCAGAAAACAAAGCGAAGGTGACAAATGCAGAGACAATATTCAGAAGCAGTTTAGAGGAGAGAAGCAGATGGACCCCTGAAATCTAAATATTTAATTGGGATTAATATGAATCAGGATTAACAGACATATGTTGACCTAATATGGTGCCGATCGGCTAGTGTGGCTTCTATTTAGTTCAGTCTTACCTCAAACTGGAAAAAAAAATATTTGAAGTAGCCAAGAAGCGCATTATTCAGGATGACCTTGTTGTTACAGTGTATTTTAATTTCTGAAAAGCTTTTTGCAAGGTCCTTCAAAGACACGTACAAAGACTAAGTCACAGGGCAAAAGGAAAGGGTCTCGTGCATTAATAATATTAAAAGTGGAAGGCACAGCCGATGGGAGTAAACGGGCAGCTTTCACAGCAACTGGGAGAGACGCAGTCGGATTCCAAAGGCACTGGTACTTGTCAGCATATCCATGAAATTAACAGAGTTTGAGACCACAAAGTCCGCAGATGATGCAGATTTTTTCAATGTTGTAAAAACAAGTGAGTTGAAGGACAGCAGAAGCATCCTCGTACAAACTGACTATGGACAGAGTGGAAGACGCAGTTGTCAAAGTTGAGAAGTGCAATGTAACACACATCCAAAACCAAGAAAATGGCAAGAAAGCTCAGAACCATGGAATGCCCTGTGAACAGACACAGCTGTGGACATCACCTGGAGAAGAGTTAGAGCAGATATATTGAAACTGCATTAAATAGCAGGAAGAAAACGAGCAATTTTTTTTCCCCACTCCTCACACATGGGGAAATTAGACTATTTCAAATAAAATTACTGGGAAGCACATCTGAAACAAAAAAGATGTACTTTTTGATATAGCATATAGGAGTGTGGAATTTCTAGCTGGAAGACCTTGTAAAAATAAAATCAAAAATTACTTGTTCTCAAAACCGGGAATGCAAATATTTCTGGGGAAAAAGCGTACCAGTGAAAACTAGAACACAAAACCCCACTGAAACGATGGAAATCACAGCTCCTGTTTGCGAGTGCTAAACATCTGCAGTATCGCCCTTGTGGATGACAGTAAAGTTCCCGCGCCCCATTCTGACACACTAAACACATCAGCTTGCTGGACCAGAACGATCTCTGGTTTGACCAGTTAGACAAAGCTTCGCTTTGTTTGCTCAGTAAAGCCTTAGCCACACAAATCACCCCTGATACCAATATTTTAACAGGATCAATTCAGTGAAACAAAAGAGAGTTCAAATCCCTTGCTGATTACTGCATACTTTGAAATATAATTAAAGGTTAATACTTCAGAGTCAGCACATGAAAAAGACTGTGTGAGTTTAGGCAAGTGTGGTTTGAATCCTTTTTCGCTGAAACCGCTACTCTACTCTTGGTATCCCACAGTAGTTCAATTAACAACTGAAAAACCATTAAGATTTATCCAAAAGCTAACAACTTCTCTGCTTGTATTTTGTATGTAACACAATACAAGTCTCCAAGACTACTCTCACTTGCAAATCTCCTCCACAGCGCAATTACAAGCAGAAGAAATGCAGAGCAGGAGGAACTTCACTTTCAAAACTTTCTATTTTTCCAAGATGGGATGAGTTATCTTAAATATTGTAGAAGATTCAAGGTTGAACTGTGAACCCAAGAGACTCACTTTCTAGTTGAAGGTCACACGGGGCAGGTGTTGTTACACCTCAGCAGTGCACATAAATCTCACAATGTGGGGGGAAATGAGAATAAATGATTTTCTGATCAGTTTTTATTACAGCACCATTCTGATCTCTTGGATGCGAGGTACAAAGCTATCCATCACCACGGTAGCTTAAAGATTGTAAATCATACCCCAAGACTCCAAGCAGCTGAAGATAAAAAGAGAGACAGAGATGATACTCAGATGGCAAGAGACTGGCCGCACCACAAGTGAAAAAGAAGACGGATCAAATGCATACAAGGAAGACGGCCGAGGGACTTCTGAGACAACCGACTCACACAGGTCAGTGTGACAGGAAGGGCTTTTGGCACACCAGCAGATGGCTGCAGGCGTATTTTCCATCAGGAAACACGACTAGGAAGAATTTAAAGGGCAGATGTGGAGGAGAAGAAAAGAAGGGCTCAGTAGGTGTTCACAGGGGATTCAATTCCTCCCCAGGGTGGGGTGGGGGGAACTACTTTAAAAACTTTGGAGATGAAGGAGATGAAGGAGACAAAGTCTTGTCTCACAAGCTCAGTGGATGATGGATTGCACCCTCAGTTTTGAGGACGAGCTCTGCAGCTGAAGCCGCAAACAGCTTCTGCATCGAACTCGTCCAGGGATTCTGCCTCCCTGTCACAGCAAACAAACTGTCATGCGTGAACCAACAGATTTTGAAAGTGACCCTTGCAGCAGCATCCCGGATTTACACCAGAAAGCCAAGCTGTGTTCTTCAACTCTAGAAAATTAAAGATGCAATTCTGAACATGGAAATCTCATTCCAAATCAGTATTTATGAATGTGAACCAAAATAAAAGGCTGAATTTAGAAATACTGCACACACATAATGAGGCTTAAGGCTATCACAGCACCCAAGGCTTGTAACATCGCCTCCAAATCCTGAACAGTGCTACTTACACTGCATGCTCTTCAAAGAAGTAGGTCAGGAGCCTCCAAAATAGCAGCTTTTAAAATATTTTTTGATATTTGTCTCTTCAGGCTGTAGCTGAAGGATATTCTCACGTACAGAATCAAAGCTGAACACAGCTCATTATACCTTCCTACAGCTTGCAGAACTCAAGGATAGAGGTCTCCCTGGTTTCGTAATTAAAACTGAAAGACGAGCCCTTTTCTTTCTGGAGTCTCAACTCCCGGCTCCAATTTCAAACCATTTACCTTGATGTTTATTAAAATCTCAACATGTCCAAAGTATTGAATTACTCAACACTCAGCAGCTGCTTGACCTCTCTCATTTAATCTCCTCCCTAGGTGAATACCCAAATTGAATTAAATGTTTACTAAATACATGACTCAGGGTGGAAATCTCTGCCAGTTCTGAGCTCCATGCTATGAAGAATGTTGGTGGCGACCAGCAAATAAGGAATTCAGTTTTCTTTACACCAACAGGCAAGTTTGTTTTATTTCATACAACAAATGTGCCAAATTCATGGCAGAACAAGCAGAAAGGGAAATACTTCTAAGAAGCTTAACAGGTTCTCTTAGAACATATTTAACTGCCATATTTCTATCTTTTGTTATTTTGACTTTATCCGAGCTCTCTTCAGTACAGAAATCTGTCCAGGTCCTTGCTTTTATATAGTTATTCATCCAGTCAAGTCTTGAGACCTATGCTACAGCTCTTCTGCTTTTAGTTTAACCTTTAAAGTGAAGAAATACCAGCTCTGAGCTTGTGATTCCTGAGTTCACCAGCTAATTTGCTTCATTTCATCTAAATCTACTCATTTAAACACAGAACTTGGGAACTCATCTGAGACATACCTCCTTCCCACACGCTGCATCAACTCATGGAGACAGAAGTAACCTGCAGAGTTAGGTTCACTGACAATGTCCGGTAATGTGCTCATTACACAGCAAAATCCAAGTTGGGGCGCTTGCTTTTGTTTCGAGTTATTTGGCTGCTTGTGAGATCAGCTGCTGGTTGCTGCATTCAGGAAGGGCTGGGCCATACCCATAAGCTACCCCTCGTTGCTGCCCATTACGCGTCAGGGAACATGGACTACCCTACACAGCTACGTGCTTCTGGCAAACCTTATTGCATAAGGTCAGGCAGTGCTTTACGGAATTTTTCGCATTCTTCTTGTATTATTTTATAACACTCTATTTCTTGACTCCTTACGTTATCAACTGAAATATGTTATTCCGCTCATTTCTCCCAGACTGGCACTTGTCTCAAATGCAAATACTGACACAGTCATGCTACCATACCCTTATCCATTCCTCAGTGGCCATTACAAAGGAATAGGTAGCTACATCAAAACCAGACAAAATGTATTTGACTTTACAGAGCAGATCAAAATCCCAGACCACACACACCTACTCTGGCAGTTATCAATGGGCTAGATGCTGCCATGTATTAGGTCTTTATTCTCTACATAGACCAACACCTATTCTCCCACAAAAGCCATAGTACTACCCAATTTTATATCCTCAGACCAAATTAAACCACTATCCTGTCCTTGGGTTTGTGAGTATTCCATACTCACGGGTATGAAAGCAGTTCCCAGCCAAGTTCACACACAGAGTTCCTTTCTCCACACCAAATGACAAGCTAGCTGGCACCCAGGAGTAGCTTTATTTATAACACTGACATAGAAGTCACGGCAAAACCACAGAATAGAAAATGCTATAAAGAAGATAATAAAACAAAGTACATGCACACTAAATAAATCAAGTTTAACTGAAAATGTATCTCTGACTTCAGAGAACTCATGACAGCACCTCCCAGCAAAAATTAACCATCCGCTTGGTACATGGTGTCCCAAAATTCTGTAAGAAAATTCACAGCTCCACTCAGAGACCTGCAGGGCTCCCCTGTGTTTCTGCTGCAGCACATTTTCTATGGATTACACTTAAACAATGCAATACCATTTCCCCAGCATTTAAGTTTCCAAGGAAGTCACATGACACGTGAATTCTGAAATAAGATCACAAATACAATACATAAAGCTAACAAGAAGTCCAGTAAAATGTGGGCAAGAGGAAAAATCTTGGAATTTAGCATCTTGCAATGCTAAAATGCTTATATTAGAAGAGGAATAACTGAAGTTATTGACAATTCTAATAAACAAAACAGAGTTAATTCACAGAATTAGGAGTCATTTGGTAGCATCCACTCTATCAGAGCATCATCATAATCCAGACCTCAGCTCAATCCTAGCTCTATTACCCAAATAGTCCTAACTGAATAAAAGAAATTCTCCACCTTAAAGTGGGGGGCATTTACCTACAACTTTTCTAGCTGTATATTTATTGGACTTTTCTCTCTCTCTCACTATCAGGCTGCTGGGTGGATAAGCAAGGATGAGCATCGAGAAAAATCCCACTGCCTCCCAGAATTTCGTAAACCATGGGGAGTCTGGTATAGGGTTCAGCTCTGCAAGCGCTAGCAAGGCTTCTGTTCCTGTCGGCTCCCTCAGCCCTGTGACCTCTCTAAGAACAGAAACCCTTATCCCTTCTCTCACTCTCCCTGTGTCTGGAAAACAAAACATTTACACCTGAGGCAAAGCTGGTCACAAACTTGAAAGAAGCCAGAGCTATTAAAGGCAAAGTTGAACAAACACATCTGTATTATTTAAATAAAAACTTCACTCTTTGAACTACCTCGGTAAGTCTGTCAAAATGCTGCAGAAAAGAATAGAACACACTGAATTTCAGACCCTTCCATTCAGAGGAAGTAGTAATTTAATGCACAGGGAATAAGCAGATTCATAAACTGAGAGACTGAATCCCTCTGTATCACACTAGCAATTTATCTTCACATAAATCACTGCAACAGCAAGTCTGTGTTTAATATATCATAACAATATTTAAAGGAAAGCAATAACCCACGGAATGAGATTTCAATATCGTAAATTGCGCTAATGCAAAGGTCAACAGTTCTCCGCAGCAGCGATCGCTGAGGAGATGCAAACAAACCTGCTTTCCTCTCAGATTGTATCAAAGGAACGACTTCTGCAAAACCAGCTCCTTGGCCAGTCAGCCACACCGCAAGAGGCCAGCCCCGCCAACCCCCGCGCAGACACTGGCACAGCAAACCCCCAAGTTACTGCGGAGGGACACGGCACACACCTAAGGACAGACAGAAAATACAAGGACACACAAGGCAGGAGACAAAGCTGTGTCACACATGGCAATGCCAGTACATGACCTGTGGCTGTAGGCTCCTGTCAGTGCAGGGACAACACGCAGAACAGCAAGAAGCCAGGTCACCAAGGTAGCCATCATGAACCCTAGCCCAGACATGGTTTTACCAGAGCAGAAGACAGCAGGACTCACTGTGACATAACAAGTGAGCCCCAAGATGTCACAGCCACCCCATCACTCCACTGCAACCAAAAAAGCTGGACAGGAGACGTCACTTAATCCAACAGCCATACACGGTTCTAAACAAAGCCAGTGAAACCATAATCTATGTACCATGGGGGGGGAGGAGGAATCACCATTAGGTACCTGTCTCCTCTTCTATAGCTGTGGTAACTGTAAGAACACACCACACCTCTCACACAGCAACGTTATCTACACTGTCTGCAAAAGACATCAGGTATCAAAATACTTCTGCACTGGAAGCAGTGACTAACTAAGCATATGCTAGACTATCCCTCAATGCTTAAAACAGAGCAACAGGCAGGGAGGCTTTAGACTTGCTGAATCCTCTGCTTTTTTCATCATAATTTACGCTCCAGGACACAGTCTGTTATAAATTGCCATTACCAACAGCCATTTTTCAAGCTATAACTTAAATCTAGCAGCAAGTGGGCAAGAAAAAATCTCACATACTTAACTAAAGTATACATCCCAGATAATCCCACAAACCATCTCAGATTTGTCGAAGTCTTCTAGCAGTTTTCTGAAGTATGTTTAAGAATAACAAAGCTAAGAATTAAGTGGGAGCCAAAGGAAAACCAAGCAACAGCACTTCAAGTTTTCTTTTCAAGACAAGCAGCAGGCACAGTAGTAAAAAAATCACCCTGGGAGCTAACAAACATAATCCAGCCCAGGTCCGGGGCATGAATGCGACCTGAGGTAAGGAGGACTGACAAGACCCAGGGTTGCCCAAACGACACTCTTCATTTGTCTAGCACAGAAGACTCATCTTCGTCAAAAGCACGTACAAACATTTCACTGCCGAGGACCAGAACACAACCCCTCGGGCTGCGCCAGGCTCTCGCTGCTAACACATCATCTGTTACTTGTGACCGCACTAAATAACACTGTGGGATACGCTCCCCAAGCTGAAAGAACAGCGGGAAAGCTTCACAAGGAAAACACCCTTTCAGACTTGGGCTACTCGGGCTATTTGACAGCACTTCCATCTGGCCTCACTTCCCTTTTCACCCAGGCTTCCTTTCACCCTCAGAGCACACCTGTAACCCTCTGCATCACTTCTCTCTCTTCAGGCACAAAAAAAATGACTAATTCAGTGACAACTGTGGTGTAAATCAGAAGCTGCGGCTATATAAAGATGCCCAGAATTGAAGCTAAAAATCCACATGGAATTAAGATGACGGAAATTACTTGTTAAGGGCTGAAGAACAACATTTGTCATGGGGGAAAGGTGACATAATACAGACATAACATGTACCTCCAATCACCCAAGTGACTTGCTGTGGAGACATCCTTTCTGCTTCTGTTAATCCCGTAGTCTAGGAAGACTCTGGGGACAAAAGCCTGCTCTTTTTATGTGGTTGCAAAGTACCTACGGCATAGGAAATACTATTGCTATGTACAAAACACAGAGAAATAATGCCCACTTCAGCAGTCCATAAGATGGTCTCTCTTGGTGGACAAAAGGACATCTTAGTATGCATCTTTACTCTTAATGCTGGCCACACGCAGGTGGAACAGGAAGAGACAGAAGTAGAGCAAAGGAAGCTGGAACAAAGTCGAAGATTAGAGGATTGGTATGAAGAAGTAGCATATACAAAGTACAAAGTCTACAAAGATCAGAGTCGCAACACCAACAACAAAATTTTAACTTCACAGCAAGTGGCAGGGCACCAATTTCATGATAGTAATCATGAAATAATTACAAAGTAAATTACTCTAACAAATTGCCAAGTAAATAAGCAAAGCTATCAATGCATGAAATCTGTGTGCTCACTGTAAATAAGATGTTAGAAATTACTGGCTTTCAATTAAATTTATTCTGTAAATTTAATAAAAATCTACTCCAGCAAAACCCCACCTCTGCAAATGGCAGTTGGCTAGAATTCTTTAACACCGTTCAGCAGTATAACAACAACAAATTCAACACCTTCGCCAAACCTAAGCAAAACTACTTGAAAGCAAATAGCATCATTTTCAACTTCAGTAAATCCAGGAAGAGTTAAAAAAAAAAAATATCACAGACCACCCAGTGTTAAACCTCACCCTACTTTCAGGAGACACTTGTATGAAATCTCAAAGCTAACATGAAGGTGGCAGCAAACAGGGCCTTAGGAGCTCCCTGTGATGGCAAGAGAACAGGCCTGATTCTCCATCAAGGCAAGGGCACCCTAGCAGCACGCGGCTACTGAGGGCCATGGAGGATCCACTCAGGTTAACGCTCTCCCCACCGCGTGACTTGTGCTTCTTTACAAGACTATCATTTTGCTCAAGAAATCCTCAACCTCTGTGGAATAACCTGGCTCCTCCCTTTTTCACAGGTACATACTCCAAGCTGACCACAGGGTTTTGGTTGCTTGGAGGAGGTCAGAAATTAAGCACTGGCCCAAGACGTCAATTCAGGTACACAGGTCACAAACCGTGAACTCTGCCATGCCCCAGTCCAGCCTCCTGTCCCGCACATCTCTGGCTGCCAGCATCCTGATGACCCCTCCAGAAGGTCCTGGGCAGCTGCTGTGATATCAGCATGTTGCCAGGGCAACACAGCAACAGATGAGGATGTGCCAGGACATGTGGGCTGACCTCACAATATGGGCAGGCAAATGAGGAAGAAAAACTTCTTCACAAACATGATGCTTTTCATTCCGATAGCAGCACTCGAGTTCTGATGCGGGAGTTCAGTGTTCAATATCCACATCTGGACACATCGTTACTCGTGTCAGGCTGTAAATTCATTTTCCAATCAACACAGCAAGAACACAACTGCGCTACCTGCTCACAGACATTAGAGGAAAAGGTGTATTCCAAAATCCAGTGAAGACAGGATGACTAAAACACAACACCCAAACGTTGCAGAAGTTGAAACACAGACAGCAGATGAAGCACCGAATTCAGAGGCAGCTGTAGATTCCTAGAGGCACATCTAGGTACATCAAAGCTGAACTGCTTGTTATTTACTTATTTCAACTCCTGTGCCATGTAGCATTGGCTTCACAACGCATCTTAAAGCTGTTTGCTTTTTAACAGTTCAAATGAATTCGGATGGATTCATCAAGAGTAGGAAGGGCCCACAGGGGGACTGTGTGTACCAAGGACTGCTGGCTGCACACAGCAACTCCACAGCAAGCCTCACAGCATCTGACGGCCTCAGACCTCGGCTTCGGGAGGTGGGAAATAACATGAGCTAGTTGGCTTTCATTTTAAAGATTCTAGGAGCAGTTGGGTGTTTTTACATGGAAAAGCCAAAAGTTGAACTAAATCGTGAAAAAATAAAAGGAATGAGAAATCAAGGAAAAAGCACATTTTATTTTCAATGCTTGACAAGCCAATTTTATGTTGGCCCAATGAAATGGTAATTTTTCATTTTAAAAAGAGTGCTTATACACAAAGTGCTAGGAAATTCTGCAGCTGTTTCCCCTATCATTCTCTGTGAGGTTCAGAATGCAGTACCCTGCTAAGTTTGCCTTGAAAGAGCTCTGAAATCCAGCAGCACTTCGATCACGAGCTCTCTCTTCCTGAGCTCTCTGTGCTCTGCACCCTTCAGTGCCACAAAGGCGGCTGCTGCCTCCAGTGAGGCTGTGGCCACTGCGCCCCAGCTTCAGGCACTCCGGTCTGGGGCCACTCTGCGTCTGAAAGAGGAAAATACTGCAACACCAGGCTGGCAAGAGGAGAATTTTCTAAACAACTGTAACGTGAAAAAACTGATCGAGGCATGAAGTGCTTCAAGAGAAACGCAGTGGCAGCCCGGTTACTGAGAAGCTTACTGAGAGCCAGCAATTGAGACAGGGGTTTGTCCGTCTGGCGTGCAGATCCCCCAACCAGCAATTCTGTTCTAAATGTTTGGTGTTCCTGGAAAGCAGTTGTTGTAAACTCCAAACATTTAGAACAGAATTGCAGATCCCCCAACCAGCAATTCTGTTCTAAATGTTTGGAGTTTACAACAACTGCTTTCCAGGAACACCAAAAAAGGTACACAGGAAGGAGATGCTGAATAACAGGGTACAAATGCAACTCTACCGAGAACGTGCTGGAATCGCTCCCGGAGTTATTCTGTGTTTACATTAGTAGTTGTGCGCTCCTTGGAAGCTGCTGGGGTACTCCGGAGGCAGAAGGGCTCCTGAGCCCTGCCCGGTCCTTCCTTTGCTTTCCTTCGTTACACCTGTGTGAAGTGGGTGTCTCAGCTCCGCTCCAGGCTGCCCCGCATCCATCACAACCATGGCCAGCCCCACCGGCACCCCCCGGCGCTGCGCAGGGCAAAGCCCAGGTCCTCCTCGATTGGGTCACACAGTGGCAGTAGGCAGAAACGGGAATGCAAACAGTCATGGCTCTCTCACAAGTATTCGGAGCACAACGGCATCATTCTGTTGAGAAAAGCCTGCTAAATTGAACACTTTTCCAAACCAGATTCTAACAGCAACATTATTACAAAAACAAAAAGCAAAAAGTCAGCACTTGCCTTACATTAAACAGCTATCCACAAAAGAAGAAAATTTGCCACTATTGTCAGTAGCAAACCTGATTAAAGGAATTAAAGCCTTAGAAGAGACAATTTCTAATTATTTGCAAGAATTAAAAGTGCATTTTAAAGTTCAAAAGTTGTTTGTTTTAACGGGAGAGGGACTTCAAAAACTCTAATTTATTACCTTAAATGGAAGTTACTAAATGAAAAAAATAACCCTCATAATAGCAAATACTAATACGGATGCTGAAAATAAAATCCATACTTGTAACACTTGGAAAAAAAAAAAAAGGTTTTGGTAGCTTGGTAGCTGTGTGGCACAAGCAATGCCCAAGAGCCATTGGCAAAAATGAGGAACAGACTGCAGAAATTCCCAGCTCCAAATCGTTGGGTTTGGGGGTTACTTCCATTTTAATACCAGTCCTTTTAGTTCCCATTTATAAATTCAATAGGCAATCAAGGAATAAAAAAAAAAAATACTCGCAGAAACGCCAGCAGTTGTTCCTGACACGGACACATTAGCACTCTCAAACAAGAGGACAGACTTCAGAGCAACGCAAGTTTGCTCTTCACCATCACCAAGACCTTGCAGTACAGAGACAGGGAACAAAAACTGAAACGCAGACCTTTTTTACTCTGCATTGAGGTAGTTCTGATCCTTCCAAGTGAAGTGCAGTCGAATGTTTTCTCTGGACTGCCAAGGAACTCCTGTCAGAAAACCACATGCACTTTGACATAATAAGCAGCCTCTGCTCAAGATCTCTGCTCCGAGAAAGAATCGCACACCTCGCCCACGGGCAGGGTGGTCTGTCGTATTAATGCTGAAGTCTTTTTGGCAGGGCAGAGAGCATGGACGAGTGCCTGGTGCACAGATAAAATAAGAAAAAGAATCCTGCAGCACGTCCAGCACTTCATAGCCCAAGGCTAAAAACATGAAAAAGCCCCTCCCAAAACAAACCCTCTCATCTTTTGTGTCTGCCAACCCCCCCTCCCCCTGCTGAGTATCTCACAAAGCAAATGTCTTCACCAAGCTACCCAAACCTGAGCAAATGCTGAACTGGAGAAATTACTTGTGACTATAGAGAACATAAAGGTTAAAAAACCAGTCCAGCTGCGGAACGTGTCACGAACTGCGGCATCACGAAATCCTGCAGCAGCTGTCTCACCCTGGGAGAGACCATTCATTGGGAAGCTACCAGGCATTCAGGGTCCTCCTCGTGGTTGCTTGGTGACACGGAGTACCCATGCAGGTGCCCTAGGGTTCTTCAGCTGCTCTCCCTGCTCTGTCAGTACAACATCGCTCTGACGAGCAAAGGCTGAACAGTCTCTGCTCTCAGCAGCTCAGGGCTCTCAAACACACCAACAAACCACACTGTCCTACCCAATTCCACCGTTCTCTGCCTGCCTTGTGAACCTGGGAGTCAAACATGTTTCAAATATCTATTTCGGAATGCACGCTACCATGCAACATGATCACATTTCCTCAAACAAGGGCTCCAAATGAATAATGCATCTTCGTTTCATTATGACTGCTCTCCCTAAGAGGCGGGAGGAAACGGGGCTGGCTTTCCTCTGCTTGTTGCACATGGAGGTGGTCACATTCAATTCAATTTCAGAAGTCTGCTTCTTCCTCTGAGATAAGCAGACACTAGATGCTGCTTCACGACTTCATAAACATAATCTTGTTTTCTTAAAGATAAAATTAATGCAAACCCTATTAATCCTAAGTGATAATATGATTGAGGATACCAGGGGCCAGGGCACAGCTGGGATGTATGACACTGGAGTGCTCCAGAAGAGAAATCTCTGTTTACAGACTCTCATAAGTTGTGTAATTTGGATTTACATGTATTTCAACACTTAAACCGAGGTTTCAGCTGAAGTGAAGTTGTTCACATGTCTGTATCCCACCACAGAAACTGGGTGAAGTCATCCAGTTCTCTGCAGCAAATCACTACGACATCTGTGACAATAGCCCATGTGGGCACAAGAGCAACACTGCTCTTGTAAAAGATGCTGATAGGCCTTCCAGCAAAACACTGCTTCCCCTTCTTGTCACCACGCAGCTCAGGGGAGAGTCCACTAGATAGGGTCCACCAGAGAGAGCTGGGCAACCGCATGTCACGCAAGAGAAAACTAAAAGATCATGTCTTGGCTGAGTAACTGGGGTTACATGAATTAGACATTTCACGCCGGCCAAAACAGTGGAGGGTTTCTGTCGAGAGATCAGAACAAGTATCCTAAATTCTGTGGAACAATCAAAGAAAAAGAACAAAGGAAAAGAAAAGGCAAGATTTATGTCAAAGCCCTCTGAAGGAGCAGGCGACCCCTAACATTACTGACTTGGAAACCACGGTTACACCCGTTCTGCCAAACACTTCGGCTATCATCTTGTGGTGCCCGACCTCTTGCACCTTTACCTTGCTCAGAATGCCCACACTGCCAGTCTCCTGCCATGGATTTAGAAGAATGCAATAATCCACAGCACTATCTGAAAGATGAGAAAATTTCTCACAGAAAACTACATCTTTTTACCCTGTTACACTTCCAGGCAACCAAACCAGAAACTCTGAGCATCTTCTACTTATTCACATCTCAACTCAGACTCAACACTTCTTGCATTTTTCAGTCAAGCATATAAAATTACATATTCTAATGCATCATTCACAAGCGGTATTTGGAGAAAGGAAGAGCAGGCAATTGCTTCATGGCACTAGGAGCTCTCTATGCCATCTGGCCAAGAGTGCAAAGCACCCTAAACAAGCCTCTGCAGTGTAGGCAGAGAGAAGAAAGTGCGAGATCATGACTTCTACCTGATGTGCAAGAATTATTTGTTCAACCAGCTGTCCAACACACACCCCATTCAACGGGAGCACATCAGAAATTTCCAAATGGGACAAGCCTTCTTTCAAGAAAAAGGCAGTGGGTTGAGTTACTAATTCCTTAGTTTAAAACACTGAGTTCCTGATATGTTTCTGAAGCCCCAGGCAGAGTCACAAAGGTGTTGGAAACCTGCTTAGGTGACAGCAGGCCCTGGGGATGTGGCAGCACTTGCAGCTGCCCACTGGAAATGATGCTCACTGACCCTGTCAGGACCAGAGAGCTCCAGGCTTATCAGGCTTTTTCAGAAGGTTTGGTTTTTTGGTTGGGTTTTTTGTTTGGTTTTTTTGTTTTTTAATCTATCTGGAACATTGCTTTAAGTACATTTTGTGCAGTATATATAAAAAAATGTAATACACAGGCACTTTGCACTCTATTCTGTAATTTGTGATCATGTTCACAGATAGCCTGGAGCCAGGGTAAGCACTCCCCAAGAAACAATTCAATCTGACCTCAGGGAAGCCCCAGGCTGTGAGAAGCCAAACTGGAACAGGAACAGGAATTCACCACCCCTCAACAACAACAGGAACACAATCAGAAAATATCAATGTGAAAATGTTTTTTACTGTACACATAGCAGAAAATAAAGAAACATTACTTCCAAGAGATAGCCATTGCAACCATTTCCTGTAAAACTGTGGACTGTAACTTCACGTGCAGAAGGAAGAGTTAAAGGGGTTTCTTTCTGAGAAAACTTCAGGCATTGGCATGCATAATGTTTTCTGGTGACTGCTAACACATAAGAAACCCACTAGAAGGTACAGACACAGAGAAAAACCTGGGGTCACCACTTCAGCATTTGTCTAGATGACAGCTGAGATTTAACACTGAAAAACTTCTATTGCTACAGAAGGAAAAGACAAACAGGAAGAACAAACGTGGTAGCTCTCTAGTTAGTTGTCTTTGTCCTCTGCATTCCATAATAAAAAACAAACAAAAACCCCAGTAACACTCTTGCAAGCATCTCTGGTTGTTCTGGTATTTTTACAAGTAGTGGAAATTCACATAACATTTTCATCACATTCTTCTTGCAGCTCAAAAATTAAAGCTAGAAGCAAATTCTACCCTATTTCTCAGGAACATCCAGAATTTTCTAAAATATCCTCCTATTCTATAGCCTTCTAGCCCTTATTGATTAAATAAAGTTGCACTGTTTGCTCTAAAATATTCTCCAACACATCTAGTAAACTCTTACACAGTTTCACATTTTTAAATAAATATGCAATGAAGATAGTTGCGCATATATAATTAATATAAACATTTTTCCACAATAATAATAGGACTGGGAGAAAGGAAATTATAACCTATATCACGCTGTCTCATGGCTCTGTTAAATAACAAGTATAAGCACCTCATGGAAATCTCCGCAATTTGTAAAATCCCCATGAGCTCTGAAATTTCCTCAAATACTCCCAGGAATAAGCAGTCCCAGCCAGTACTTCACACTACTTCAGCAGAAAAAATAATTTCACAGTAAGATTCATTTTATACGTATTTCCTACTCACACTGTTCAAAACACAATACCAAGAAGGGATCAGAACAGAAACTTTTATAGATTTTATAAGCCTTGTTCTACTCTTATCAGCATTTCTAACAGAAGCACATCTGTGCCACACAAATATTTTCATCTGTGCAAAGGCAGCTCTGTTATTCACCTAGATTCTTGGATATTCTACGTTTAACTTATTCTGACATGGAGCCTCTGATCTGGCCAAACACTATCAAAATAAGCAGAGAGATCCAAACCCAACCACCAGGTGTTATTTCCAGCTGTGATTGCTGTAAACACAAGCAGCTTACGGCTGGTTTCGTGCTGATTGTACTTTTGGCATCTCTTCCCAAAGCTCCCATACTCTCCAACAGACCCACAGAAACATTTCAGCTGTTGCGTGACACATTTGCCACTCCACGGCACTGCAGCCTCTGTCCAAAGCCGAGCACTAATACCTCATTCTCCTGTTCTTGTGCTTCTGCTTGACAGCTCTATGCATGACCACATGAACCTTCGCCATGAAAACAGGACCCATGCCACAGAATCCCTCCCACTGCCTATTGTTACAAATACTGATGCCCCGAAGCAAATCAACTCATTGAGTTCTGCAGAGGTTATCAGTACATTTTAGCTTTCTCCAAGTATAAGAACACAAAAGAGTACCACAGTCCAACCAAAACACAAATACAGAAGAGATTTTGTACTCAATTCTCAATATGCTTCACGGTATCTAATTTTAGAAAAGAAAATACAACCCCTTTCCTCAGTGTGTGACTACTGGTTTTCAAACCTTGGTTTTTTTACACTTCTATGAAAACCTCTTTGGATTTAGTTTATGTAAATCCTAAAATTAAAGCAATTGTAACTTTCTGCTATAGAAACCATAACAAAATGATTTTGCAGAGTTGAATTATTTACTCTGCATAAAGTTCCTTCAAAGAGACTGAAATCATCTGAAATCAGGTAGGAGAATGGTTTGCTGAAGTCCCTGTGAAGAGGGCAGACACGAAGATGAAATATATGGGGAGCAAGGAAGCCGCCTTTTAAAAAACATGGTTTACGAAACAACAACAGCAGCTTCTATCCAAATTCCAGGCTTGGAACATCAGTAGGAATAAATAAAGTTGCTTAAAGCTGGTCTCTGGCTGCAGTGGTGTCGGCTCAGTACTGCCGGCAACCCTCAATACTCATCCATGTCAACAGGCATTACCAGCTCTTAGGGTAGGATTAACTGCTTTCACTGCTGCCCCCTAACATCCAAGCATGACACGCAGGGTGTAACAGACATGCGTTTCACACACCTCCAGAAATTACACGCTCACCTACGCGCAGAAACAGGACAGCTCAGACATTCAGCACTACAGTGCTTGAGTCTTAACAAAACAAATAGAAAATGCCCTCTGTTGCAGCAATTTGGGGCTGTGCACTATCATGCCTGTCCCAGTTCTGAACTAAAACAGTAGGTCCACAACATAAGGACCAAGGCAAAAACATTTCCTTGGAGAAAAAAAAAAACCCAAAAGCTGAGAAAGAATTGGGTGGGGTTTCCCAGCCTAAAATGCAGTTGCCCCCCAGATTCTGGTGCTCTAAGTGCTGGTCTGGGCTCCAAACTATCTCGAAACCACACATCTTGGAGACCTTCCCTAGATCACCACTACCAAATTTCTTGGCATAACAGAGATCAAAGTGTTTGATAATATCTGCTTAAGCTCTCTTTGTGCTCTGATAATTCCAAGATGACAGTTTCAATTGCTCTCAAAAACTCCATTTAGTGTATTGTTTGACACAACTTTAGAGTCTATGTAAGAAAGAAAAAATATACAAAAAATAAAAAACTTGGCTGCAGAATGTAACAGTACAAAAGGCAAACTAGAAATTAAAAAGAAAAAACCAACAAAGACCCAATCAACCCTTGGCTGAAGATCCAAGGGAAGCAATGGATTTTAAACATGTGAGGGAAAACAAATCTCTTTTTATTACGGAAAATACAACTCAAGAGTTGACTAAAGAGTGTGAAATCAAATGTCAGTCAAGCAAAAGAGAATGCAGAGAAATTATTTCATTCCTTCTCGTTTCATAAAGAAAATGTAAATATAGAGCATTTAATTTCTCAATAGAGAAATGTTCTTTTTATTGAGATGTTAAGCAGGGATTAAAGATACAATAGACTACAACTCAATCCTTAGTTATGTTTGGTTTTCTTGAAGCATCACGGGATATTTTGGTATGAGTGCTTTTTTTTTCTTGGTTACCTCCTCAAAAATCAGGTTCCTTGAATTATATACAGTTTTTGTCATTCAAAATAAATTCAGTTTATTACTGTTTCTTTAATGCTGCTTGAAGTACAGTTGAACAATACTCAGAAATAGTGAGAAATCACAGCTTTGAATTGCTAAATGCCATGTTCTCACAAAAGATCCGAGGGTGCCAGAGGCCATGCATTCAAAGCTCTAATACTAAGATAGGCTTCTTAGTCGTAGGAGTCTTTACACAGCTTCTTTCTCTGAGAAAATGCTCTCAGAAGCAAAGTTACACCCTACATAATATCAAATATAATGTGAGCTGTTTCTGTAAAAAACAGTGCATCCAAGCAGGATTTAATGTCTGCATTGAGTGTGCACTGCTCTTCCAGCTGATGTGACAAATGGTACTGCAAACCGTTTGTATGCCTCCAGCCCAAGTAAACACACCAACACACCCAGCAGAAAGCAGTTCCAGTGAGTTTGCTGTTACCACAGCACATCAAACAAACCTCCTGCTAACTGCAAACATCAAGCTGCCAAAGCAACTGGGGTTTTCTCCTCTTAAAGAGGTCACACAAAACACATGTAGCAATATTTCATGAGCACATTCAGGCCAGAGAAAAGATGGGAGCAGGAATTTAAGCAGGACACTGTCGCAGCAAGAGCAAAAGGGCTGTTCTGCGATGCAGTGGGTACAGCGCGAGTCTCAGGCTCCCAACACGGGGAGCCAACACGCTAGCGCAGAACTGGGGGCTGCGTTTGAACAAGTCACCTTCCAGTTTGGTTTGGGTTTTGCTGTGACAGGCAGGCACGCACGCCATAGACAGAGGTTTTACACCAGAGACTGCAGTCCAGAGTACATGAATACAAAGCTAAGTATGTTTTCCTCAAGCAAACCTCCACCTGCTCCCTGGCGGGACGCACTACAAGTTCATGCCCAAGCACCGCTTCTGTTTGTTAAACAGCATCTTCCCAAAAACACCGTCAGGCAAAACCAAGAGAAGTTCAGGATCTTTAACATCATCCAAACAACTGTCAGCGTATTTTCCTCTGAGAAGAGGCTCTTCGGAGCACCATAAGGTGTTTCTTCACAGGGGTGTGTTTATCAGGCAGGTGAAGAGACACCCAGAACCCCCCATACTGACCACTGCAGTTCCCTTCTGCCTCCCATATCCACACACCAGCTGTAAGACAGAGAAGCACAGCAGGACCCTCAGGCTTATCTGAGGGTAACTGCACCTAGACAGGTCCTCCGATACAGTTTAAGCCTTTCTTTGACGAGCCCAAGCCACAGAGCAAACTTGGTGCATGCAAAAGAGGGACAGGCCTATGTCAGGAGCCAGCCAGAGGTCCCAGCCCGGCACTTTCCACCACAGCTGCCTGCCCCTGGACGCAGCCACTTTCTAGTAGCTTTAACAACTACTGTTAAAGAAACTCTTACCATTGGCTTTCTTAAGCAGCCAAGTTCAACTCAAAAAATTGCAATGTCCCACCCTCCACATCACCCACTCCCAAATCTGACATATTTGTAAAGAATTTCTGAATTAAATGGATTCTAAAAATCAAGGGTATAGTTACTGCTTTTTGGCTTAAAAGCTCTGTTAGTAAATCAAAAGCTACCTTCTGTGACTACCATTTCCTGGTACTTCAGTTACTGTGGTGGCTAAAATTGAATAAATCTCCGGTAATATCCCAGTAATTGCAGCTGTTTAGCAGAGTAGGCTGCTGCTTGGTGGCTTCATAATTACACTGCATTATTTGCTGATGCTTTTCTCTGAAAAATGAATCTTTAACCACATGAGCAGTGGAAATGTTCAATAGTAAATTGCTGTCACAGGCCATCACTGACAACACAAAATTTTGAGGTGTGGTCAGATGGTTCTCCAGAGTGGAATGATTTAATTATTCCACTCTATAGAGCAAAAGATAGGAGATGTCAAAAGGACACTGGAGTAGTTAATCTGAGCAAAGCCTCAGTAAGGAACTGGAAAACCCATACATCCCAAAACAACAAAGGGGTGCACAACACAAGAAATAGATTGCAATAGTTCTCTGAAAGCACTATCACACATAGATACCCAGGAAGAAAAACTAAAGCTCCCTCTCCTTCAGCATTGTCTCCTCTGGGGTATTTTCCTGCAATTAGGAAAACTATGGAACATGATTGTTTCTGCACTGAAGGTTAGATGTAAGCTACTGTGACGGACAGCTCCTGACACAGCGAACAGAACCGCCAAGCCAGCACTTACAAGTAATCAACAGACATGAAGACACAGAAATATTTGAACTGTATATGACCTTTTACATCACCTATCAAAGATACAAAACTAAATATCCAAAGAGAAAAGGAGAGTCCACTTAGGCACATTTCAGGAGATGAAAACTCTAAGGTAACCCTTTGGCTGTAAGCACAGTCCTCATACGCTGTCCCAAGGACAACATGAAAAACAATCTTCAGCTGTAATAGCCATGGTTTGTGAAATATTGGAAATTATAGACAAACCTGACAACAAAACAGATAAGGGACAACGCCCAGTATTCTGAGTAAGATAAGCCTAATTTTGGTTGCTCTTTTTTTTGGCAAAAGAAGCTAGTAACTTCAGCAAAAGTGATTCTAGAATCTCCCAGCAGATTGTTAGAGAGAAATACTTCACCCATATGACACATTTTTCTGCAACTCTTCTAATATGAACCAGTTGGATGTGTGCAGCCAGAAGACCCTGCACCTCCAGCAGTAACAGAACCATAGGAAGTCAGAGCACATACTCCATCAGTCACATTAACAGTGCACATTTATGTCCTGTCTCCCTCCCCCATCCAAGTTTATCCTCACGCTGGAATCCAGAGCATAAAATGTGAGAGAAGCGATGCCTCAGCACCACCTTTTCTCTTTGCCTTTAAACTTAGCAAACATGAGAAAGAGCTGAGCCTCAAACACACCTTGGCATCCACATGGTCACACATCTGTTTGGAGTTTGCCTGAGGAATGCTCTGAAGCCTGTTTGCACTGGGCAGTCTTTAGCCAAAGGCTGCTAAAATGAAGGGGATTTCTCCTGGGATCGATCTTTAGCTACCAAGACCCCGGTCCTTCTGCTCTCCTTCCCAGTGTCCCGAGGGCTGTGGTAGCATCAGCTGTGCAGGCAGCGCTGGCAAACGAGGAACATGCTTCAGATGCTCTTGGGCCAGCAATTGCCACTATGACAGATTACCTCTTGCTGCAGTTCACAAACATACTAAATCCAAGAGAAACATAAAGAAAAGAATGCCACGTATCAGGAATTTCTGCATCTTTTCGCAGAAATCTTCAATCCTGCCTTTTTGTGTATCCGACAGTTTCCTAACTAGGCCACTCATTTTAGTATGTTTTCACATAACTAACACTAACCAGCAATTATGTAAAGCTCAGCTCTTCTGAATGTGTGTAACATCAAAAAATGTGTCAGGTATCTCAACAGCAATCTGTTAGGAATAGCAGGATCTATATATAGTTTAATATCTCCTGAGCTCAGATGCATATTAGCTGCCTGTTTTAGCTGTAACTACCACAGGATTTATCACGCTGTTGTCAAAGGTTTGCCCACTCTTCATAGGTTTGAATTTTATGTTATAAGATGTTCAGGGAACACTGGATTTTAGATACAGTCTACCCTCCATCACATCCAACAATTAATGCCAGCTGCTATAGCATTCCCTATGTCAAAGTTAAAAGTCTAAAGAGCAAAATGCTGCCCTTTCAGAAATGAATACTGACTGGACTTGGACTGTTTTCACAGCACATCACTGAATAAATCTTGGAGCTGATTTACAGAGACATCCCTTCCACACAGCTCCTATCAAAAACAAGCAAAATATACGCCTGGTTTGGTCCACACTGTTTACATTAATTTCCAGTTTGCATCACAAAAATAGATGCTCTGTAATCACGGCCTGTCAGTTGCGTTCAACAAAACGAACATTTCTTTTCATTTGTGTATACACCCTCCATCTCTGTATATTGGTTTAATAAAACAGCAGTTAATCTAAATAAGAATGTTAGCCTTCTGTCTCAAAATAATACACCCAAGTTTCAGGAACACTTAACTTCAGAACCTATATGGATGATGAACGACGCAAATATTTTAAAACTTCAAACAAATTAAACTGGAAAAAAATACTCTGCAACCACACTGTTTAACCTTCCTCGTATAGCCACGGGCTGTGTTTTTGTAGGTATACACTTCCTCCCCATGCAAAAGTTCCCTTCCCTCGGCACTGTCATTTCCGGCAAGCTTTGAGACAGAAGATGAATGTTGAGTATAGAGCACGGCTGTGACTAAGCTCCCAGCGCATTCCTCATCTGCAGTCCAGCTGCTAGAGCATCTCCACTGCTCCTGTCTCTCCTATGGGAAAAGTCTCCGATGTATAGAGCTTTGCAGGAAGGTGCTGGATTAAAAAAATCTCAAAAGACCCTCCAAAGCTTATGATCTCAATACTTTATCCCTTATTAAGGGATAAAAAGTGAAAAGTATTACAGCTCTGCTCAATCTCAGGAACCGCCTTTCACAGAAAAATGCATTAAAAGGGAATTGAGCTTTCACCTGTTTGTCATGTTCTGATATCTAATTCAGAGTTGAAAGAACCAATTCTCTGAACTTCATGAAACAGTGAAATACGTTTTTTAAAGATGACAACAAATACCTATGTTTTTACCACCTCTCACTAAAATCTTCTGAAACAGGCACCACAGACATCCCCTCATGCAAAACGCCGCGGGAACAGAGCAAAGCACAAAGAAGCTCAGTTTCTTTTCATTCCAGTATTTTCCTGACCACACCAGGAACAGAAGCACTTTTCCAAACTGGAAGCGCTCCACTCTCCTCATACCCATCACAGGGAGGCAGTAAGGAGTAAAGACAGGGTGGACTTCTTCATTTCAAGAAGCACAGGAGAAACTAGTCCCAGTTAAAATTCTCCACCAGAAATCCACTCATCCTGCCTGCCTGCCAGAACTATCAGCCTTCTACAGTCTCACATAAGTGGATTATAAAATACATTAAAACACTAGCTTAGAAAAGCTGCATGTTTAACCCGTGCTGCCCAAGGAGCACATTCCACAGTCAAGGTGTCAATAATCTGCACAGCTGTCTACACTGAGGACCCCAAAAGTGTGAAGAGTTTCTCCTATCTCTATATGACCAGGAAAAATTGAAGTCCCTTCTCAAAAATCTCCCAAACATCTGCATATTCTCACCTTGGAACAAATAGTTTCCTTCTAGCAGTTGTGTCTGTCACATGCTCTCTCTTCTCTTGCTAGTTTGGCATCCTTGCCATTTCCACGGACTCAGGAGAGGCGTGACATTGGAAGGCACCCTTGGAAACGTAGTCCAACACCCTGCTCAAGCCAAGGGCAGCTGCAGCATGTTGCTCAGGACTGTGAACAGCCAGCTTTTGAATATTGCCAAGGTCATCTCCATCACCTTTCTGGGCAGCATGTTCCAGTGTTTTACAAGCCTTGTAGGTAAAAGGGTCTTTTTCTTCCATACTTACATGGATTTTCTTGTCTTTTAATTTGAGCCCCGCTGCTTCTTGTCCTGTCACTGGGCACCACCGAGAAGAACCTGGCTGTACCTTCTTTAGTCCCCTTCATTGGGTATTTACACACTTAAATAAGATTCCCCGAGCCTTCTCTGGTGCAGATTGCACACTTCCATCTCAGCCTCTCCCAGTGCGCTGGCACTTCAATCCTTTAACCAACAACATAGCTCTTTGCTGCACTCATTCCAACAAGTTCATGTCTCTCTCGTACTGTGGATCTCAGGACCAGACGCAGCCTTTGGATGTGACTCCCCTCTGCTCAGCAGAAGGTAGGGCTCACCTCCCTCAACCTGCTGGTGATGCTCTACCTTATGCAGGACAGGATGTTGTCGGCTGCTTCTGCCACAAGAGCATATTGCTGCTTTATCATCATCTTGTCCCTCTGGACTCTCAGGTCCCTTTCCATAAAGCTGCTGGCCAGCTCCCAGCATGTAGTGGTGCAGGGGGTCATTCCTGTCCAGATGCAGGATGTTGCTGAGCATCGTGAACATGTTGGTTTCTCTGTTTTGGTGAGGTCCCTCTGAACTGCAGCAAAACCATCTGATCTATCAAACACTTCTCAGTTCTGCTCAAAACTTTCACCTTCTGAATTCAGAGGCTAAAGCAAAGGTCAATGCACAAACTGGGGGGATGTTCTGTTAAAACTAAATCTGTAGTCTGCTGCTCACAGTAGTTACCTTCCACACTACCAGAATGTCTTCCACAGAAACTGAAGATTTCCTTAAGCTTAAATTCACCGATATAACCACTCAACTTAACATAACCTATTCTATTGATTACGCTTAAGAAATCTCCCTTCAGGTCTAGCTTTCATCTGGGATTTTTGTTTTACATTTTCCAGTTGTCTGCAGAAGGACAGTCTTCTGCTATAGACACAGAAGAACTACATCAAGCAACACTCAGTTACTCAAGAACAGAC